>NW_024070203.1:93237564-93267731 GCF_014754425.2 Oryx dammah | reverse complement strand
TGTGTCTGTGTGTGTCTGTGTCTGTGTGTGTCTGTGTCTGTGTGATGATGAAGACAATGGTCAGAGGTAGCTCACTCTAAATCAAAAATGTCAGGGACTTCTCTGGTGGGCTCAGTGGCTAAGAACCTGCCTTCCAACGCAGAGGACTCAGGTTCCATCCCTGGTTGGGGAACTAAGACCCCACATCCCTGGGGGCAACTGAGTCCACACGCCAGAACAGAGAGAAGTCCTCCGACTACAGAGAAGGTCTTTGTGCCACAGCTAAGACCCAGTGCAGCCAAATAAATGGTTTTTTCAGTGTCAGTTTTTTTTCCAGCTTGAGACAAGGTCACTGGAACACCTGTCTCCCTAGATATATATCAGATGGTTACATTAGGGCTAGAGCCCAGATAAAATGTAGTAAATCTCAGCAAAAGGAATTTCTTTCTGTTTATTTCCCTTCATTTCACGGGACAAGTCAAGTGACAATGTCATAATCAATCTAAGGAGAATACTTCAGGCACGTTATTAATGTTTACCTTTAGAAAGCAGCTTTGTGGCTGGGCCTGGGGGTGGGGAGACTAGGTTAGAGCTGGGGAGAAGGGGCGGACTCCACCGCTCATCACTCAGCCTCCCTCTCTGCCTCTCCCAGCTTGCACCTACAAAAACCAGGAGTGCCGACTGACCATACATTACGAGAATGGATTTTCGATCACCACTGAACCACAGGAGGGTGCCTTCCAGACAGTCATGCAGGCTCCTTATGAAAAGCTGAAAATGTCTTCAGATGATGGAATCAGGATGCTGTATTTAGATTTTGGAGGCAAAGATGGAGAGCTTGTAAGTGCACTTTGCTTTGGACAGTGTGATTTTGTGTATTTCCTTATGCAACTCACCCATACTGGCTTGCAAACATAATACTGCTTTACACTTATTTAGTATTTGATTATTGACAAAATACTTACAGGTTCGTGTCTTAATGGATCCTTGAAAAATAGTGATGGCAATTTTTAAGTCCTTTCCTTTGGTCTCATTTGAATATAACAGAAATGTTTGAATCAAAGGAAAGGATCGTTTATATAGTCAGCATTAAATTCTTCTCAGAGAGGCCCCACCACCATCAAAATGTACCATTCCTTGTCTAGAAGCATCTGATCTAAATTGGGCGTTGTGCGAGGTGGCAGGGATACACGGATGTGAAATACCGGTCCTGCCCGTGGTCTCTGAGGTCTCGGGAGTGGAGAAGGTAAAGAGCCCAGAGGGGAAGGGGCCACCAGGAAACCCAGCAATGCTGGTCAGCTCCCCCACGCGGAGAGAGGACCAGACAAGGACCCAGAACTGTGAGCTCCTGTCAGGAGGCATCCAGCAAAGCCAGCGAATTGTCAGTCAGGGCGACATTTGTACTTCTTCTATCACTGCAGATGGTGCATGTGCTTAAAATCATGATTTCCTGCGATCGTGACTGACTACCATATTGAGACAATACATTAGTCTAGTTCCTCTGAAGGGTGAAAGTCACACATTCTTCCACTTTCTAGCATTCTCCGGAAGACAGAGCATCTCATTTAAGCTGTGGAATGTAGAGCTGCAAAAAAGGACTTTGATTTGGAAAAGCCGGTCTCTGTCTAGGTCCTTCCTAGTCACTGGCTTAGTCGACAAATATTTGTTGACTCATTCTTGATAACCTGGATTGGGGTGGGGGCAGTATATGAAATGCAGAGATAAATCTCTAAAAATAAGATCCAGTCACTGTCACTCACTATTGGGCTTGCATGACCCTCCCCTCCCCCAGGGCTGCCCTGGTGGCTCAGGGGTGAAGAATCTGCCTGAAGCGCAAGAGCCACAGGAGACTCCTGCTTTTTATCCGTGGGTGGAAAATTCAAGGCTTTTTGCCAGTGAGGAAAAATAACATCTGTCTAAATTTTGGCCTTTCTGCCTGTAATTGCAGCCTGACTTGAAAAGACTTAGGAAGGACTGATTTTTCTGCTGCCGATATGTTAGTCCGAGAATCAGTTTCAGACACACCGTCCCCAGGGTGTGGCTCAGCAGCCCCCAGAGGCAGGTGCTGGGGAGGGAGCAGAGACAAGTAGAAGCAGGGATAAACTCAGGGCCAAGAGACCCTGCTGTCTTCTGAGTCTGGAACTAACTCATCGTGAGTCCTGGGCCGGCCCTTTTACTTCTTTGGCTCTGAGTCTCCCCGTCCGTAAAGCACAGGGACTGAAGGCGGTCATCTTTAAGGTCAGTTTGAAAAGTTAGTTCTGTGTTAGTAGAAGCGAATATGCTGGTGCAGTGGGTTTCCCTGGCGGCCCAGTGGCTAAGAATCCGCCTGCCAGAGCAGAGGACACGGGTTCGGTCCCTGGTCTGGAAATTGAGATCCCACATGCCCCCCGGTGACTAAGCCCACTAGCTCCGGAGCCCGTGCTCTGAAAGGAGAGGAGCCCCCGCTCACTGCAAACTGGAAGAGAGCTGGGCGCACAGACGCAGGGCTGCAGGACACACCCAGGGCCACCAAAAAGCAAGAGGGCCCGGGGTCTGGCGTCAGACAGGCCTGCGTCTGAGTTCACGCTTTCTCTTTGCTGTAAGCTGTATGGTCTTAGAAGGTTTTATAGCTTCACCAAATCTTAGGTTTGCACTTAAGACATAGAGATAGTAACAGTAGCTATCCCAGAGGGAGTCTGTGAGATTTAACTAAGACAACGTATGGAAAGTATTCACACAGTCACTGCCTGGTCCATGCCAAGTACAGCTTGACTTTGCCGGATGTTACTGTGGTCACGTTGTTATTCTCCAGCACCAGAATAGAGCTGGGGATAAGGGGGACGAACTGAGAGAGTAGCCCTGGCGTACGCACTGCCGTGGGCAAACAGAGAGCTCGCGGCAGAGCGCTGGAAGGCGCGGGGCCCAGCCAGCTGCATGGAGAAGGGATGTCGGTGTGCGTATGGCTGATTCACACTGAGGCCCAGCAGACACTCACACAGCACTGTAAAAGTTATCCCCCAGTTACAAAAACATCCTATGATAAACCATCTTAGAAAAGAATAGTACTAAAAGAATGTATGTATATGTATAGCTGAATCACTTTGCTGTCAACAGGAATTAACAACAGTGTGATCAACTATACTCCAATAGAAAGGAAAATCAAAAACGAGACTTAAAAAGAATCAGGAGCAACACAGCGCTCTTGAACTAGGTCAGGTGATGAAGACTCAGCCTGTTCGGCTCTGTAGAGACGCGGGGAAGAGCAGCCTTCAGGAGCCTCCGCAGACGGTGCTCTAGGTGCTTTCACGCCACGAGCTGCGAGGATGGGGCTGCTCGCAATACAGCTTCTGTACTCTCCGGTTTGTGAGGGATTTTCACCTGCAGCATCTCATTTTAATAGTCTACCCTGTAAGTTAGGTTGGACTGAGAATATTTTAAATGAGCTGTCCGAGGTTGTGTACACACCTGAAGTGTTCGAGCCGGGACTCAAATCTCTGCTGGGACACGTAGCACCACCTCGTGCTGCACCTAATCCAGCATGAATAATCGCGACGCCAAAAATAAGAGGCTAGACAGCCAAGAAGGGCAGCATGACGTGCACGCTGTTGGTATGTATAAATTTCACAGAACTTATTTTGGGAAATAAGATAGATGAGATGGAAGGAGTAAGTTCAAAGAGTTTTTTTTTTTTTTTAATCTCATTGGGGGGCAAGGATTTAAAAACACAGTTGCTCCAGTTAACACTTAAAAGCAGGAAGTGCTTGGATCTGTTTGATGTGTAAATCACTGTTTTGTGTCAAGCATTTATTTACAATTTTCCGTTTTCTCTTCTTTTTGAATTCCAGCAACTGGACCTGCACTCCTGCCCCAAGCCAATTGTTTTCATCATTCATTCCTTCCTGTCAGCTAAGATTACAAGACTGGGGTTGGTGGCCTGAGCAGAGGGGTGGATTACCTCTGAGCAAAGGAGGCTTCGCTGGCCCCAGAACAGCGTCGCATCGGACAGCATCCGCAGTGACCGCCGATGCAGCGGCAGCTTCAGACCCGAGTCCCGTGCAGCAGTGCCCGGCTCGTCAGTTTCCGCACTATGAAGGGTACCCTCAGAAAACACCGCAAGGACTGTCAGAATGAAACTGGTTTTTTCTAGCACAAAGGGTAGAGAGGTGAGGCTGACTGGAAATACGCAGCACAGCCCTTAGATGACGACAATCCAGGACATGCTCCTGAGACAGCACGTGCAGCTCTTAGCCCCAGCTTCTAGGCACCTGGTTCGCCTGCTAAGCCAGGGCTGAACAGATGAGCAAAGGGCGCTTTCCACCTCCCCCCCACCCCAGGAGTAAGGACCCCTCGTTTTACTGTGCCCCATTTCCTACTTCTGAGTTGACTTCCACTGGTAAGGAAAGGACTCAAATGGAAACCCACCTTTTATTTAAGGAAGAAACAGCTTACTTCTTCTTAACGAATTGCCTTTCAGTGATGGAGGAGGATTCTGCAGTGTTCTCATGAGCATATGATGAGTGGGGATTAGCACATCAGACACTTATCTGAGCTGTAAGCCAGTAGGTTCTGAGCCAGAGTAGACTGCTTAAACTGCAAAGCTTTGCTGAAGGGTGGTTTGCATGAAAGAATTAATTCTGGGACTGCACTCATACCAAGGCCTGCTAGTTTAGAGCCGTGACTTAGGAGCTTTATTTATAGAAAGCAAATTATGGATTTTTTAAAAAAGATTGTCATTTGAGATATATATATAATAATTCATGGGGGGTTAACTAATTATACCCATTTTGTGGTTTTCAGTGGAAGTGCTGAGCAATGTATTGGCCCTTGTTTCTGCCTGTGCCGTATGCATGCATTTTCAAGCAAGTAATAGAGCCTGATATGATTCTGTTTAATACTGGGTTTTACATAGAGTCCCAGTGTTATAACCAAACCCATGAATAGCCCTCGCAGCTCTTTTGGAATTCCAGGGAAATAATATAATGACCTGATATTTTTCTACAAGAATATTTTCAGACAGCATCGTGAAGTCGCTCAGTCGTGTCCAACTCTTTGTGACCCCATGGACTGCAGCCCACCAGGCTCCTCCGTCCCTGGGATTCTCCAGACAAGAGGACTGGAGTGGCTGCCATCTCCTCTAGAGGAGCTTCCCGAGCCAGGGGTCGAACCCAGGTCTCCAGAACTGCAGGCAGGCGCTTTACCCTCTGAGCCACCAGGGAGGTCCCAGACAGCACAGTCAGTATATTAACACTTTTGCTTTTATCTTTCAGAATACATTCACTGAAAACAACCTGTTATTTGATTTTAAAGTCACTTGCCTCAAATCTTGAAAATTAGCTCTAGAATTTCTGTATTTGCAACACTTCTCTCCTCTGTAGTTTACACAAATGTTCCAGGTTAGATATGTGGGTCTTTTCAGACAGCTATGCAGAAAGATTTGAAAAGTGATCTTATTCACTCAGATACATGTGTTTATGGAGTTTTACTTTAGATCAGCATTTTATTTTAGATAGGTGTTTCCCCAGGGTAATACAAGTAACATTAATTCAAGTTCCAAAGGGTATTGATTGAATGGTATTTTGTGTAGAGGGAAATAAAAGGGTTAGTGATAAAAAGCTGCTTGTTATATATTGCATTAAAAAATGTTAGAGTTCATGGTTGCAGCCCTCTTCAAAGACTTTATTGCACACTGCAGTTCTGCAGGGGAAATGATCCCAACACATAGGGATGAACCTGTCTCATTCCTAACACATCTACAGAACTACTTTCTAAGATGTCTTATGAAACTAGTGTTTAGACACGCACACACACAACAAAACAATCACTTTGGAAAACATAGATTTAACACTGATTTTGTTTCCCATTTTAAAATGCTGAAGAGTGAAGTCCCAGCCTCAATGTTGTAGGAAAGCTTTGATGCATCTGTAAATTGTAATGCACTCTTTCATGGTATATTTTCAAAATCACTGGAAAGTTGTTATACAAGAGAACTATACTTGTGTATTGTAAATAACATGAAAATACAGAAATTAATGCCAATAGTTCAACAATATGTAATCTAAGGTGCTCCATACTACATGAAGTGTGTTAATTACTCATAATTAAGTTGCAAAGATCTTATTATATATTTATAGACACATTAAAATGATCATAATTACAAATGCTATTTCTTCATCACTTGAGTTTTAGACTAATATCTGGGTGGGGTGCAAAAGAAACTACATTCTCTGCATTTATAAAAGTTTAATTTAAATATTTATATTTTAGAAAAATATATTTGAATAAAATCAATGCATTTTCTGAATTAAAATGTTATTAGCAAGAAATAGAAAATTTTACTAAGAACTGTGTATATAAATCATTTTTCTTCCTCAAAATTAAATTGCATCGTAACAGAGTGGCTATGATGAATTAATTCAAATATTCATTTTTTCTCCTTCAATCTGAATTCAACAAGTTATTACTTCACACTGTAGATTTTAATAGTCTCGATGTGCGTTACGAACAATGTGAATAACACAAACTCATACATCTGGATCATACCTGGGTACGGAGAGCGAATCAGCTGAGTCATTTTGGGGGATTTGTGTCCAGTTCCTTCTGTGATCAACTGTCTCGTATTTGAATTGACGAATTATTAAATTCACAATGTCTGTTCTTTTAGGTGCAAACCAACTCCAACAAATGATATCTTAAACTAGACTTTGAGGGAAGCTGCCCAGTTGTTAGGGTTAGGTGAGCCCTTTGGTGTGGTGACGTATCTCTAAACCATCCCATGGGAATTTAAAGAAAACCAACAGGAATACAGACATCAAGTTTCTTTTTCTGCCTTGACTAAGTAGGAGAAACAGAACTATAAATCTGTTCTAGAAACCATTCAGCCAGAGGCATTTAACTATCAACTGATGCACTGAAATGCTGAAAACATGCACGTTGCTTTGTCCAAAAGCTCGTCGACCCTGCTTGGCTGAGGTCAGAAGGAACGGTCTTAATGGGCAGGTGTCCTCTACAATTAATGAGTGGGGCCTTTCTGGCCCGTTTTACAGATATTATTCTATCTTGATTGGACTGGGGTGAGGACGTACTTTGTGAATGTGCCATGAGTTTATAAAATGTGCCTATGTTTATAGCACTGTGGCTACCCTGTAAACTTTACATATGAATTTAATAAATACTCACCGCTGCATGTGGTGGGCTGGCCGGTACTTTCCTTAACAGCCACAGAGGGACACGGACGCAAAAGCACGCCTAGCTCGCCTCTTCCTCCAAGACTGGCCTGGAAAGGTGCCAAGGTGGGCGGCGGGGTGCCACCTGCTGTTTCTGTGTGTAGTTTCCTGTTGGGTCTTCACGTGGGGCTCAGGGCTTTCAACTCTCATTTTAACTACATTTTCAAGGGATTTTATCTATACACCAAGCTCCAAATACTCAAATTCTCTTTAGTACCAGAACCTGGTTTGTGTTCAAGTTACTTGCAATAACAGCAGGCTGGGGTCGAGAAGTCTTTTACTATTTGAAAACTGGAGGAAATATGTGTAAATCATAGATAAGGGACTAGGATCCAGAAACTATAAAGAACTCTTACAATTCAACAATAAAAAGAGAAATAATCCCACTGAAAAGTCCTTAAGAAAGCATTTGGTAGACATTTCCCTGAAAGACTATCCAACTGGCCAATAAGTGCATGAAAAGATGCTGAACGTTACTTATCAGAGATGCAAGTCAAAGCCACTATGAGATATTACCTCACATTTCCTATCATCCATCAAAAGATAAATGCTAACAAGAATTAGCAAGGAGGTGGAGAATTTGGAGCTGCTGATGGAAAAGTCAAATGGTATAGCTGCTGTGGAAAACAGTCTGCCATTTTCTCAAAAATTAAACAGAGTTACTATATAGTCCAGCAGTTCCACCCCTAGGCATATACCCAAGATAATGGAAAATATTTGTCTGTGCCAAAACCGGTGCACAAATGTCCACAGCAGCATTCTTCACGACAGCCAAGACGGGGATCAGCCCAGGGCCCACCGACAGATGGACGGATAGACTGTGACAGGCTCATACCGGTGACACGCTGGCTCACTCTGCAACACGGGGGGCCCGGGACAGCTCCTGCAGAGAATCCGCCTGCCAGTGACGAGGTGTGGGTTCCATCCTGGGTCAGGAAGACCCCCTGGAGGAGGGAATGGCAACCCACTCGAGTGTCCTCGCCTGGAAAACGCCATGGACAGAGGAGCCTGGTGGGCTGCAGTCCAGAGTCTGAGCCTGAACAGCAGAAGCCGGATACAGAAGACCACACACTGTACTAGCCCCTGGCCGTCCAACGTCCAGCACAGGCAAATCCAGAGAACAGAGAGGAGACGGGCGCTGGCCTGGGCTGACAGAAATGACTGCTCGTAGACACGGAATTTCTACTGCGGTGACGGAAATGTGAGGGAATTAGACGGTGGTGACAATCACACAACTTTGTGGATATACTGAAACCTACTAGATTATATAACACAAGGGGCGAATTTCATATGTGAATTACATCGCCAATAAAGTAAGACTTGTGGGCTTTCTGTGTATCCAAAGTCACAGTCTAGCCTGTCAGATGAAAACCACTCCCACCAGACAGGGCCTCTTCGGCTGTCAGAGTGCTGTGGGGCAACACCCGTAAGGTTCATAGAAGTCCTTTCGTCTTGCTGAAAGGGTTTACTTTAAGTATTTCTAAGATTTTAATGAAGCGTTTATCACTGTACCTTTGGTTCGATCTTGAGGCTATTGCTTACTTGAAGAACCTTTTGCCACTGGAGATGAAGTGGGAAAACATTTTATTTTCCAATCCAGAATGTTCCAAGTCTTCTGTGTATCTGCAAAGTTCTGCTAGAAAGCTGAACGTTCCCTCCTGTAGTTCATGTATCTTGTCCTGTGCCTTTATTGTTTTCAGCCAAATAAGCAAACATGGCTCACTGACACTTTTAACATTCTGGCTGGAACTAACCTTAATTAGGTCCATGAGTTCACTTGGTACAACTTCTCTTTTTCAGGTTCTATGTGTGTGCTTAGTCACTCAGCCGTGTCTGACTCTCTGCGACCGCGTGGGCTCGAGCCCGCCAGGTTCCTCTGTCCATGGATTCTCCAGGCAGGAACGCTGGAGTGGGCTGCCACGCCCTCCTCTAGGGAATCTTGCCCACCCAGGAATCGAACCCGGGTCTCCTGCACTGCAAGCAGATTCTTTACCGTCTGAGCCACAAGGAAGCCAACTTCTCTTTTCCAGGTGATGTGCGCAACCGTTTTCCCAGCGTCCCATCACTGTGGAACAGGCTGAGCTAGTCCGGCCCTGTGGCTCCCTTCTTCCACTCACAGGGGGTGGAAGTTTTAAGCATTATCCCCAGCATGGGAATTAACGTCAGAACAGCTGAGGCCTGCGCTCTGCTCTATTTTCCCTCGGGGCTGCCTTTCGAGGTCCCATGCACAGGTGTCCTACAGACAGACAGGCCCGGCCGGCAGGGTCCTCTCCTGGACACAGGCACGCGGCTTGCGCTGCTGGACTTGGGCCCGGCCTGCAGCTTCTCCCGTGAGTTCAGTCCATGCCAGAAACGGACCTGAGGTCTCTGGGCCTCTTAGACCGCTCCTGTTACCTGCTTTCACATTTATCTCAAGCATCTTAAGTCACTTTTTACTCTGAAGCATTTTTATGGTGGTGGTGGTGGTCCAGTCGCCAACTCGTGTCCGACTCCTGCGACCCCGTGGACTGCAGCCCGCCAGGCTCCTCTGTCCCTAGGATTCTCCAGGCAAGAACACTGGAGTGGGTTGCCATTTCCAGTATTTTTATGGGACATTCACGAAAGTGATTAAGTGTGAGCACAGCACTGAAGTTACGTTAAAGCAGTACACTCAGACACCCACAGATTCCACTCTGAAAAAGCTATACTAAGGAACAACCAGTGATGCACCAGAAATCTTCATTCAAGTTTCATTTACAATAAGGAGATACTAAACTCTTATGTCCAACAATGCAGGCCTGGTTAAGTAAACTGATTCATTTGAATCACGCAGTTATTACTGATATGACATAAAAATCATTTTAATCATATTGTTATATCACATTAAGTGAAAAGCAGGCTATAAATTAATATACATACATATCACACATACAAACACACACACATAAACACACACGACTGCAATTTTGAAAATAAATATAATGTTTAAAAATATTAAATACCTGTAGACAGAACAGTATTGGAATTTCTTCCATTCTCCTTAGTATTTTCCACATTTTCCAAATTTACTGTCATGGGAAAAATTTTTTTTCTGGGAGTAGGTACTTAAGTCATTTTCACAATTTTTGCTCTTTTTTTTCATCCCAAATAAACATAAACAGCTCCAACAGTGGTGGCTCCAGGGCAGGAGTAAGGGAACATGACTAAGTAAATGAATTTTTTGCCAATAAAC
Source organism: Oryx dammah (assembly GCF_014754425.2). Taxonomy (NCBI): domain Eukaryota; kingdom Metazoa; phylum Chordata; class Mammalia; order Artiodactyla; family Bovidae; genus Oryx; species Oryx dammah. The sequence continues at coordinate 93,257,339 of NW_024070203.1, read as the reverse complement.
CAAGGGTCGTCCAATAAATCACGCTATTGTAACACACGAGAAAAGCCACGGGCACTGTCTTACTTGAGACTCAGCAGTTTAAACACACCTAACAACAGAGACACTTACCAAGAAGTAAAGAAATATCTTTTTCTATTTATTGAAATAATTAAATAACCAAGAGTAAAATTTTTAAACATACATAAAAATATTGTTAAAAATTAAAATATAGTAAAACTGTAGCAACTTCAAAACTATATAAATACAGGGTATTTATGAAATTCCTTAGAAATGGAACATTAGTTCTTTGAACAAAGTTTGAAATGTATAATTTTCAAACTAAAGAAGGAAGTGGTATATAATAGATCCATCCGATTTACAGTCATCCAAAGGGAGTGATTCTGTGTTATTTCTTGCTTGCTTTTTCTAACACCCACTCAATCACCTATGGGGACAAAAAATATGATTATGGTCCATTCTTTTGAAAACAAAGGCGATAGAAAAATACATTGTTCAAAAGAGCATGGTAGAAAATTTAAGACAAAAAATAACACATCAGACTCTTAAAAAACACATTTTATCTTAAAAATACCCTTTACTCGTGGGGAGGGGGAAGGGGGAGAGGCAACCCACGAGGAGAGTAAAGCGCAAACTGTTATGCGTAAAACCAGCTACAAGGATGCTCTGCGCACACAGGGGACCCGGCCAGCATTTCACAGTGGCCGTGAGCGGAGCACAGCCTCCAAAGCCTGTGAGCCGCGACACTGTACACCTGTAACCCATATAATACTGCACATCAACTATAGTTTAAAAAATTAAATTATCAAACACAAAAAATCAATATAGCATTCACCTCTAGAGGTGATAGACCAGGATATGGTAGGGAAGAGGCTCTTTGGGGCTTCCAGAGTTCCTGAAATGTTTTATTTCTCAGCCTGAATAGTGATCCCAAGGATTTTCTCTTTTAAAATTCTTTTTTTTAAAAATTTTATGTGTTTCTTTGCATATGTATTTATTTACATATTATATCATGAATTTTTAAACAGAAATTTTATTTTCTTGCTAAAGAACACTTTTTGGTTAACTTTTTTATGTTGCAGAATACAATGGTGGTGGTTCTCACTGGGCAAAATGAAAAGACTGCTCTATTTTCTCACCTCTATTTGAAAGTATGTTTTTAAAGGATCACTAAAAATAGAATTAAACCAAGCTTTGAACACAGCTAATCAAAATGGATTAATTTTTCCAGCTCTTTGGATTATTCTCTTTTCTTTCTGAACATTAATTTAGAAGCTCTTTTGTTAACAGAGAACTCTCTTAACTATTACTGAAGACCCTACTTACGTAAGTCTGTTATTAACTATTTTAATGAGCGGTCATAGGGACACAGTTGAAAAGACCACGCCCTAATCCTCACTGCTTATAGTGCAGCCTCCTAGCCGCCCTGACACCCAACAGCAGCTTCACTGGATGTATTCTCAGGGGACATTTACCTGTATGACATTGCTGTTGGTTGTTTTCTTCATTTCTTCAAATAGACCCCTTGAAGTTTTAAGATCCTAAACATAACAAAACAGAGCATTTCAAATCTGTACATTAAATTACAAAGAACAAGTCATTATTGAATAAACCTGAAAGGATCCTAAATCATTCTATAATCATCAATGTGAAGAGGGAGAAACCACAGTAAGAGATTACCGTGTAGTTCCATCCTGGAAGGTCAAAGTTCTCTAAGCAGAATACACCCGTCTGTACGTAAGTCCACACTGCTCTGAGCTCCTAAACCCAAGAGCACCGGCCAGACCCACGCCCATCCTCAGCCGTGCACACGTGCTCAGGCGCACAGTCGAGTCTGACTCTGCAACCCCGTGGACTGCAGCCCAGCAGACTCCACGGTCCCTGGGGTTCTCCTGGCTAGTACACTGGAGTGGGCTGCTGTTTCCTCTCCAGAGTCAGCTATGCGTACCCACTAATGCTTCATTCCTCAGGAGATGGACATACGATTAATGGTTATTTTTCAGATAAAACACCCTTTACCTCTCTCTTCTTACTGGCTATTTCACTCCAGACACAGAGGGGATAACACCAGACATAAAACTGAAACCTCTGACTTTTAAAAAGTTAATAACCTACAACAAACTAAATCATAAAATTAAAAAAATTCACCTGTATTACCAAAAAAACTGTCCTCTCAAGTTATGCTCCATCGAAGCAGTCACTTTTACTTCTTTCTTCCGTTTCTCTTATTTATCCCTTCATGTTTCTACACAATTCGCTCACTACTGCTATTGTGTGATTTAACAGTCTCAGACAGTGACTGCTGTTACCCTGGATTCAGGTCTCTGAGTCCTCCCACCTCCCTTCACTTCCTCTCAGTAACAGCTGCACCACAATTTTTTCTTAAATTAGTAAACAGTCAATGTTTGCATTTTACACTTAAGCAAATGAAGTTTACTCCCAAGCTAAGTAACATACTGCGGTTGTAATTTCCCTTTCATCTAATGTTTTATCCTGTGGTGAACTATATTTGCGCAGCTTTCCATGTACATAATTCTGCCCCCACCCCACAACTCTGATTAAAAAGACTGATTAAGTGTACAGCAAAGTTTTCCAAACACTGCTGGATACCGGATAATCTGCCCCCTTCCGCTTCTCGTTTCTGCGTTGGTTTTCTTAACTGCATTCTTTAAACACTGAAGCCCCTTCTCCCGTAGCCTGCTGCCGTTTGGTCCAGCTGCTTCCTGGACCTGGTCCCATTGGAACCTATCTTTCCCAGTCTCGGTACTTTTTTTCTTTCTTGATTCAGTCCCTTGTTCTACTGTATTTCATCTTCTCACAAATTCATCAAGAGGTTACACAAGGCACAAAGTTTCTCAGACCTTTCGTGTGTGAAAGCATCTTCACACTTGACTGACTTCTGCGCTAGTCGCTCAGTCGTGTCCGACTCTGTGACCCCATGGACATGGCCCACGAGGCTCCTCTGTCCACGGGATTTTCCAGGCAAGAGCCCTGGAGTGCCCCATTCCCTTCTCCAGGGGACGTTCCCAACCCAGGGACTGAAACTGGGTCTCCTGCACGGCAGGTGGATTCCTCACTGTCTGAGCCACCAGGCAAGCCCAGTGACTGGCTTCTGGGCCAGATGTAAAGACACCAGGTGAACCACTTTCCTTCAGAATGCAAGGTGATGTCTTACCATCTGGCACACGAGGCTACTAGGAAAGTCCAATGCCAACCTTATTCTCGAATCTTTACGTCAACTGCTTCTCTCCCGGGAAACTTTTACGGAATGTTCTCTCTCCCTCCAGGAGATGTGACCTTCCACAGTGACGGGGCTTGCAGAACTGCCGTCCACCAGGCAGGATGAGCTGTGTGCCCTTTCCAGCAGGAGGCTTGCACCCTTCGGTTCTGGAACGCCTTGCGTATTTCTGAAGGCTTTCTCTCCTCTCGTCTCTATTATGACTATAATGGATCTTTCAGATTAATTCCCCCATTTTCTTATCTCACGTTTAATGTTTTTGTCCTCAATTTTGTCAGTAATACTAACTTCTGGCAAATTTCCTACTCTCATTGTTGACTATTACAGTGATTTTACTGTACTTTTGAAGGAGATCTCACGTTCTATACCTTTTGCAAACAGCATCACGTTCCGGCTTTGTACATGTGACTGTCTCCTTCCTGAGACATCCAGTTTTCATGGCGTTCCCCTCAGGCTTCTGCTCCCGCGCGCCCCTGCTCCTTCCTGTTCTGACACCTGCTGTGTCAGATGCTTTCCTCAGAACTCCGCCGAGTCTCAGCGGTCTCGGCGCACAGACATTTAAAAAGTGTTTCCGCTGCAGCGCACAGCACGTGGGATCTCAGTTCCCAGTCCAGGGATTGAACCCACGCTCCCCGGAGCAGAAGCACAGAGTCTTAGCCACTGGGCTTCCAGGGGTGTCCCTGTCGAGTCTTATTTTAAAGTGAGACAATAAAAATCTTACTAGAAGTTCTGCGTGTGCAGAGCTTATTCACTGGCACCTTTAAAAGGCAGGGGAATAAGAGGTTGTTGGCCTTTTCACTGCGGCCTCCCATGCGTTTCTCCTCCAGGGACTATTTCCCACATTGCCACAGGGTCGGGGAGAGCAAAGCCACGGGTGACACAGCCATCCGCAGAGAACGCTGTGGAGAAAGGTGTGCAAAGCAGGTTGAAGGCTCCCTATTCACTCTGCGGACCTCTAACTCCCGCTGTTCACAGCACTCTGCCCCCGCCTTCCACAACACCTGGGATCCCCAGGCGCCGAGCAGGCCCGAGACCGTGCTGGGTCTGGACTCTCAGCCCCAGGCAGGCATCGAGGCTGTCACTGCTGCTCAGCCAAACCACGCGTCCACGTGCTTCCTGCTCCAACAACGTATGAAAGCACCGCTACGTGTTCTTCCTTTGTTCTTTTCTTGGCTTTTGTACTTTCAATACTGTCTTTCTTGAGAGATTCTACAAGGGAACTGAAAGTGTTCCATCTGTGGTCCATCTGCAGTTTTAATCAAAAAGCCACGTAAAATTGTGATTGAAGTCAGAAACTGAAAACTGGAGCTAATCTAAGTTTCACCAAATGGTTGTCTGAATGGCCGGTTTGTCCGTGCTCACTTCACTTCAGTTCAGTTCAGTCACTCAGTCGTGTCCGACTGTTTGCGACCCCATGAATCGCAGCACGCCAGGCCTCCCTGTCCATCACCAACTCCCGGAGTCCACTCAGACTCACGTCCATTGAGTCTGTGATGCCATCCAGCCATCTCATCCTCGGTCGTCCCCTTCTCCTCCTGTCCCCAATCCCTCCCAGTATCAGAGTCTTTTCCAATGAGTCAACTCTTCCCATGAGGTGGCCAAAGTATTGGAGTTTCAGCTTTAGCATCATTCCTTCCAAAGAAATCCCAGGCTGATCTCCTTCAGAATGGACTGGGTGGATCTCCTTGCAGTCCAAGGGACTCTCAAGAGTCTTCTCCAACACCACAGTTCAAAAGCATCAATTCTTCGGCGCTCAGCCTTCTTCACAGTCCAACTTTCACATCCATACATGACCACTGGAAAAATCATAGCCTTGACTAGACGGACCTTAGTCAGCAAAGTAATGTCTCTGCTTTTGAATATGCTATCTAGGTTGGTCGTAACTTTTCTTCCAAGGAGTAAGCGTCTTTTCATTTCATGGCTGCAGTCACCATCTGCACTGATTTTGGAGCCCCAAAAATAAAGTCTGACACTGTTTCCCCATCTATTTCCCATGAAGTGATGGGACCGGATGCCATGATGTTCGTTTTCTGAATGTTGAGCTTTAAGCCAACTTTTTCACTCTCCTCTTTCACTTTCATCATGAGGCTTTTGAGTTCCTCTTCACTTTCTGCCATAAGGGTGGTGTCATCTGCATATCTGAGGTTATTGATATTTCTCCCAGCAATCTTGATTCCAGCTTGTGCTTCTTTCAGCCCAGCGTTTCTCATGATGTACTCTGCATAGAAGTTAAATAAGCAGGGTGACAATATACAGCCTTGATGGACTCCTTTTCCTATTTGGAACCAGTCTGTTGTTCCATGTCCAGTTCTAACTGTTGTTTCCTGGCCTGCATACAGATTTCTCAAGAGGCAGGTCAGGGGGTCTGGTATTCCCATCTCTCTCACAATTTTCCACAGTTTACTGTGATCCACACAGTCAAAGGCTTTGGCATAGTCAATCAAGCAGAAATAGATGTTTTTCTGGAACTCTCTTGCTTTTTCGATGACCCAGCGGATGTTGGCAATTTGATCTCTGGTTCGTCTGCCTTTTCTAAACCCAGCTTGAATCTCTGACAGTTCCCGGTTCGCGCACTGCTGAGGCCTGAACGTCTGACGGTTCCCGGTCGGCGCGCTGCTGAGGCCTGAACGTCTGACGGTTCCCGGTCGGCGCGCTGCTGAGGCCTGAACGTCTGACGGTTCCCGGTCCGCGCGCTGCTGAGGCCTGCCTTGGAGGATGTCGGGCACCACTTGACTAGCGTGAGATGAGCCACTAGTGGACCCAGGACTAGAGGCTGCCCGCTGTGGCTCCGTCAGGCAGCTGCACGATGTACTAATATTACCTGAGTACATTACTTAAAATAAGCTGAAGCTTATTATCAGCTTAAGTCAATGACCTGTCAGGGAAACACTGAGGGTGTCAGTTAAGGTACAGTTTTCTATATATGAGAACGAAAATCAACCATAAAATATTTTGACTCCAGTTTTTCTACCTCCAGCAAAAAATGTGGCAATAAGTTATCAGTGTAAAAAATACTCAATTAATATTACCTTGAGTCAAACAGGAACATTAGAACTTGACTTCAATTTTGCTATCAGTAGAGAAGACACTGTACCTTTAGGTAGAACTTGGAGATCTCAAAGAGGCGCTGGCTGCAAGCAGGGAAACATTCGTGAGCCTCCGTAATTCTGTGCTTCTTCAGGGTGTCAGCAACTACTTCTTTCAGCATCTTGAATAGAACAAACATATGACTAATATTTCTTACCTTCAGAGCTGAGGTTCTGCAAATCACACAACCGTGCAGCTAATGCTAAAGACAGACAAGCTCATTAAGACCAAACCGCTGAGAAGAGGTCTGAAGCAGTGACACACTCACGTGTCACAGGGCATCTGCCAGGCAGAGGACCGGAGGATCCGGAGAGGGGCTCCCGTGCTGAGCTCTGAGTCGGCATCAGAATGGAGCGGTACACACAGCAGGGATATGTACACTCAGGGGTGTCCTTATGTTTTTATTATGGAAAATTTCAAACACTATGAAGAGAATAGATTTTGTAACAAATCCTCATCTCTCTCTCTCTCTCTCTCTGTATATATATATATATCAGGACTACATATAAGAGCTGGTTATATATATATAAATTACATATTTATATATATAAAGAAATATAATTATGTGATTGTAATTATATATTTTATATGAATATAGTTATACATAATATATAAATATATATAAAAATTATAAACATATATATGAACTGTATATAAGAGCTGGCTATACACATATATAAATATATATACATATGAGGACTATATATAAGAGCTGGCTATATATATATATATATATATATATATATATGAGGACTACGTATAAGAGGTGGTTATATATATATGAGGATTATATATAAGACCTGGCTATATATATATATATGAGGACTATATATAAGACCTGGCTATATAAATGAATAAATAAATAAATATATATACATAAGGCTATATATAAGAGCTAGTTTTTTATATATATAGACTATATATAAGACCTGGCTATATATATAAATACATATATGAGGACTATATATAAGAGCTGATTATATACATATGTAAATATATATACATATGAGGACTATATATAAGACCTGGCTGTGTGTGTATATATATATATATATGTATATATATATATATGAGGACTATGCATAAGAGGTGGCTATATATATGAGGATTATATATAAGACCTGGCTGTGTATATACATACATACATGAGGACTATATACAAGAGCTGGTTATATACAAATGTAAATATATATACATATGAGGACTATATATAAGACCTGGCTGTATATAGATATATATGAGGCCTACGCATAAGAGGAGGTTATACGTATGAGGATTACATATAAGACCTGGCTGTGTACATGTATGTATATACATATGAGGACTACACATACATGAGGACTACATACAAGAGCTGGTTATACAGACATAACGCCACATAAGGAGACGCCGTCTGGGGCTCCTTCCGCCCCTCACAGCCCCGCTCGCACTTTCCCATTGCCCTTCTCTCACCGCACTATTATCATCACTGTTCATGGCTGCACCCCGGGGCAGGATCTCCGCACCCAACCAGGGACTGAACCTGGGCCACAGCAGTGAAAGCCTGGCGTCCTCACCAAGAGGCCACCAGGGAACTCCTTGGTATTATTTTGAAGTAAATTACAGACCACTTCATTTCACTGATAAACTTTTTTGACAAACATCTGAAACGAATCAAATAAGGCCGTTTCTTCCCGTGCAGACTGAGTCAGGGAGCGGGTCTTTACCCGTGTGTGCTTCTGCGATCGGGACTCCTTCACGGGCCTTGCTGTTTCTGATTCGCGCGCAGCTTTTGGACCTGAGCTGGCCTTGGCGCTGGCTCCGGGAGCTTCACTGCTCAGCGCAGAGGGACACGTCACAGGTAACGGCCGCTCTGCCCGTGGCTTTCTGGATGGGACCGCGTGGTGATGGTGAGCACTGCCACTTGTCTGAGAAAGAAGAGAATCTGAACTTCCAGATCTCACAAGTCTGTTGCGGGGGAAAGACCAGAACACAGATTAAGGGAATCACCAATCACATTCATTTTCTTTCCTCAACACTACAGCTATAATCATCGACATATAAACCCCAGGAAAGCAAGCGCAATCTCTTGCTGCCACTGCCTTAAATGAGCAATCAACACCGCATTACACAGTTGCTCCTTTAGTTCTTCAAACGAGAAGTGAGAACACAGAAGGCAATGAATCATAGTCTAGGATTTCAGTGCAAAGGAAAAGCAACAAGCGATGTTACTGTCTCCTTCCTGTCAATTTACAATTTCTCACACAAACCAGAGTGGCACTCCAGGCAGTGCTGTTTATAGATCTAGTACTCATCAGTTAAGCAATTATACTTTCTATTAATTTTGATAAAGAAACCCTAATAATCATGCTTGTTGTCGCCATGCAACTACCTGTACAAGATAAGCTGTTAAAACAAACAAAAATAAAACTATAAAAGTGACTTTAGTTTAGAATTTTCTAAGGTGTTTACATTTCTTTTTCCAAGACTCTTCGTTTATGCTAACCTACAGGACACAGTGTCACTTTCTTTTCTAGAGCACATAGACATCAATCACAGTCAGAAATAAAAACATTATTAAAAACTCAGTATCCTAAATGTTAGTGGATTTGCTTTTTAGCTTTATCAGGTGAAAAAAGTATCATGAATTTGCAAAGTCCTTATAACAATAATTTACTTATTTCATATCAGGGAAACAGTATTCTATATACATGTATTTTTTGCTACTCTGCACAACTTGCTATGGACGAAACCTGCGCTCCCTGCACAGGAAGCCCACTAGTAAGTCCTTGATACTGATAACTGTTTAAAAGAAGGTTTGGCAGTTTCACTTTAAGATATTTGATACTTTTTGAAAGGCTTACATATGATAAGAATTGAAGGTTTGTTTTAGGTGCCAAAGACCTAAATTTGACAAAAGTTCCAAAGATATATAAATTCAATAGAAATTAGACTGTTTATTTCATAAGCTTCTTATTTTTGTTCAAAGTATTTGGACATTTTATTTAGCTAGCAAATAAAATAGCTAAAATAATCTCATTTTTATAGATTATGTAGGCTTTAAAGCTATATTTTATATCAAACAAGTTATTTTAAAATGGTGCCAGTGGTTAGGACTCCGTGCTTTCACTGCCAAGGCCCGGATTCAACCATAAACCGCATTCCTGAAGCCCCTTGTTCAAGGGGCCAGTGCAGGTAACAGACAGCGGGAGGAGGCAGAAAAACTGTGTCTCTCAACATCCTCTTCATCAGAGCGTCTCCTCTGCTTTATATACGGAGAAGACCGCCAGTGCGCCATCGTTTAAAAACTTGACAATCCCTTGTGCCAATGGACTGTATATCAGCATTGTAAAGCCAGAAAGAATGTGTTTTTCCCCAAGTTATTTCTTTTTATAACTTATAAGCATGATCATCAACTGCTCACAACAGAAACAAACTCCTGGTATGAAAGTTACTCTAAAATCTACACAGAAAGCAGCTTCAAAAATGTGACCGATTAACATGCAAAAATACCCTAAGACTAAAACACTTTCCATCAAGATACTCTTTGTGTGCACTTCATATATCACCTTTTTGGGGGATAAAGGCAGTTCACATCTTTTGATCTCCTTTTCACTCGGGAGACCTCAGTCCGGAGCTCGCTTTGCAGGGCTTCTCCATCAGGGACACTCGTGGGCTCTGACGAAACCACAGGAGAGGGAAGCGGGCTGAGCACGGCGGGCCCCGGAGAACTCCCCCTGGTGCAGGTGGTCTGGGTTTCATAACGAATAAGACGAGATTGCAGCTCTAAAAACCCCCCATCTCTCTCTAACGCTTTCCGGTCATCCAAGCAGTACCTGAGCAAGAGAAAGATCTTTAACATCAAAGACTCTGCTGCAGCAATGGGCTACTTCCTGCCACCTGCAAAGAGCAGAACATTTACTTAAAAAGTTCTTACAAAACTTCCTAATAATTGTTGGGAGCGTGAATGAATAACCAAATTCCCTCACAAGTTCAGTTTTTTCCAGCCTGCTACATGACATGGCAAAAGATTTTAAAAAAAAAAGTGAGGTACAATCTGATTCCTCTTTGACTGTTTCTGGGCAACAGATTAAGTTAATCCTCTGGTTTATTTCAAAATAATACAGTTGCTGTTTTGATACTTTCTAAATCTCTACCAACCTCTGATTCCTCAGCACGGCTGATAAGTAATGATGTGAAATGCTGACTTCTGTTAGAACAGGCAAGTTTGTTTTCAACACAAAGATTAGGAGGGTATACAGGCATTCTAAACTGGGCTTCCCTGGCGGCGCGGTGGGTAAAGCGTCTGCCTGGAATGCGGGAGACCCGGGTTCAATCCCTGGGTCGGGAAGATCCCCTGGAGAAGGCAATGGCAACCCACTCCAGTACTCTTGCCTGGAAAATCCCGTGGACTGAGAAGCCTGGTGGGCTACAGTCCATGGGGTCCCTTCCTTCCCTACAGGCATTCTAAAGTGGCTCACCACACACAGCTCAGAACACTCTGACATTCCTCTTTGAAACTCACTTCCACCTCAGACTGACGACAAATTCTTCTTCAAAGTCTGGCTGACTATAGATCTGGTTTCTAGCAAAATCTGATCTAAGACCTCAGGGAGCTGTCTGTTCAGTGAACGCTTCTGGACTTAAAGAGTCCGCATGTTGTTAAGGACAACAAATAAGTTTATCAGGAAAGTCACCTTGAGACACATGATGTTGGAGAACCCTTCACTTTCTCCCTCTGTGCAATGTGTCAAGGAAACTCAAACAGTGTCCCATATACAATGACGGGACTGCAGACATCAAAGGCTTTTTCTGTTAACTGTCCTCTTGTAGATTCTAAGGAGTTTCTTAAATCAGAACTTTGGGTCTATAAGCTTTTAGTTCAATGTTTAAGGAGTGTATCATGACCCCAGTGTCTGGTTGCCTGGAGGAGGCTTTAAGGGCTTTCTCTTTCCCTTGTGACACGTCTTTTGATTCTAAGAGTATATACTAGAGAGCCAGACTCCCAGGATTTAAATCTGCCTCTATGGTCAAGTGAACATGGCCAAACTACTTCATTTTACCTGCACTCTTGCTGCCTCCTCTGCAAGATGAGATTTACAGCAGTTGCCTCAAAGAGCTAGTGTGAAGATTCCATGAATGGACACAGACACAAGCACTCAGAATCAGTGCCTGGAACCTGCCAGCAGAGCAGTCAGGAGATGCACGCTGCTGCTACTATCACCATCACGGTGGTTTCACACTCCACCACGGCAAATCTCACGGCGCGCCAACGATGCGAGCAGCGCCAGGACTCAGACCCCGGGTGGTGACCTCAGAGTCTGACCTGAACCGAGTCAGTATGTTAGCTTTCATGTAAGGGATAAGGATCACCCTACTCAGGGGTCAACGCAGAGGTGCCCACTGGAACCACCTGAGAGTTTTCATGAGCTGCGAGCGCCCAGAGGTTCTGACTCAGCTGGTCTGGGGCTGGCGTTTAGGACTGTTTTTTTTTTTAAAGCTACCTAGGTGATTCTAAATTGTAGCTAGGACTGAAATAGCTCTGATATAACCCAACAATTTAACAGGGGAGAAAACTGAGATTGTTAACTCATGGCAGAAAAGTGACTAGACCCTAGATCTCTCAATTCCAACATGCTTTCTCCAGTGTGTTATTAAAACATATTCCTTTAAAAACCAGCAGCAACCCTAAGGATTACTGATGAGTCCTATTTCCATCCTGGGCACCTGACATAATCTAGAACGCAACTGAGAACCATGACTGCTAAGGACAAGCTGCCGGCAAAAGGAAATGTGATCCCAGATTAGCCCACAGGGAATTCTGAGAGGACAAAAACGTAGAGTCTGACTCCTCATACAGGTTTTCCTGCTCTAAGGCTCTGACTCTAAGACGCAGGTTTTTCTCCCAGTTTTACCATCTCTTGATCACAGCCACTCACAGCGTCATGCCTTTAGCTGCATAACGGGCACCACCGTGCTGCCTCTAATTGCCATCTGAAACGTCTTCAACGTCATGTTCCTATGGTTTGGCACTGAAAAGAAACGTGGCGTTGTCAGCCAGAAAGGGGCAGAGACGGGGCAGCTGGGGAGCCAATACCCACTCCTGGACGAGGGAGTGCACGCCCTATTTTCTCGCAAAACAACAGCCAAGTGCTCCTGTATCCAGAGAAAGAGAAGTACCTAATAGAAGATGAAGCTGCCGCTGTACTGCCCTATCAACACCAGACAGACAGGACACCACCTAGCACACACCAAGCGATGCCAGGAGCGCTGGAAAAGCTCCCAAACACACCGGACGAGACGAAAGCAGGTTCAGCGCAACAGGGGCTGGTGTGGCCACCTGCCAGTCAAAGTCTGACAGCGGAAGTTCAATCCGCTGTTCAAGAAGACGCTGCATCTTACAATCAATGGGCTCTTACACCCCAGCATGAGAGAAATAAGTGAAAAACGAGCCAACCGTAGACAGATTTCATTTTGCCTTTGGAAAACACTGCTCTGCACTTAAACAGTTTATATACTTCTTTCAAATATTCCTTAAGCCTGAACAGAGGAAGAGCTCAAGGACTCCCAAGGGTCACAGCAACGTAAGAAGAGAAGAGAGAGCGTTCTCTGCAGTTTCTTATTTACTTCAAAATTTACTTGAGTGCTGTTTAAAGTAGAAACAGTCTACGTTTAACTGAAGAGGGCTGCACAGTTTACACCCAGAACCTGAAAGAAGCGTGTTTCTGGACTCACTGTGCTCACTGCACAGTCACTGGTTTGATTTCAATGGCCCAGGCTTAAAGAAATGGAGTCACATCTAGCTTTGTTCATTTGCCTAAGGGGGCTTCATTTCATAAACTCCTCAAACTCGTATTTCAACTGCTCTTTTTCTTCCCCACAGACAAAAGCCCGGTCTTGTTCCATGTACACGTGTTGCTCCCGGTTACTGTTTAGTACCACTGTGTTACATACACATGTCAATTTGTTTATTGATCTATTCTCCTATTGATGGAAATAAGGCTATTTCCAGTTTGGGTTATTATGTCTACAACTGCTCTGTGGGTTCTTTGACAAGTGTTTCTGTGGTGTTCCATTTTCATTTCTTTTAGGAAAATTACTATTAGAAACGCTGAGCCATGGGGTTTGAGCTATGTTCAGTTTCATAAGAATCTGTCAGATCCTTTTCTGAACTAAATATACCATTTTATACTTCCACTAATAATGTTGGAGAGTTCTGATTGTTCTATACACTTGCCAATACTTACCAGTTATAATTTTAGCTATTCTGGTGGCTACATGGAATTTTATTTATGGATGCACTATAATTTATTGAACCAAGCTCCTACAGTTAGACATTATTTCCAATGTGTGTTTGAAATAACACTGTAAAAAGTACCCTTGCAAAATTACTTTCAGTATATACACTAATTTTATCATTGAGCAAAGGTAATCAATCTGATATTATAAAAAACTACATGGCTTTTGGTAAATTACTGATCACTCTCTCTAAGTAAATAATACTTATTTCACTTATATGCAGAGTACATCATGAGAAATGCCAGGCTGGAGGAAGCACAAGCTGGAATCAAGATTGCTGGGAGAAATATCAATAACCTCAGATATGCAGATGACACCACCCTTATGGCAGAAAGTGAAGAAGAACTAAAGAGCCTCTTGATGAAACTGAAAGTGTAGAGTGAAAATGTTGGCTTAAAGCTCAACATTCAGAAAACGAAGATCATGGCATCTGGTCCCATCACTTCATGGGAAATAGATGCAGAAACAGTGGAAACAGTGTCAGACTTTATTTTTTGGGGGACTCCAAAATCACTGCAGATGGTGATTGCAGTCATGAAATTAAAAGACGCTTACTCCTTGGAAGAAAAGTTATGACCAATCTAGAGAGCATATTAAAAAGCAGAGACATTGTTTTGCCAACAAAGGTCCGTCTAGTCAAGGCTATGGTTTTTCCTGTGCTCATGTATGGATGTGAGAGTTGGACTATAAAGGAAGCTGAGCACCAAAGAATTGATGCTTTTGAACTGTGGTGTTGGAGAAGACTCTTGAGTCACTTGGACTCCAAGGAGATTCAACCAGTCCATCCTAAAGGAGATCAGTCCTGGGTCTTCATTGGAAGGACTGATGTTGAAGCTGAAGCTCCAATACTTTGGCCACCTGATGCGAAGAGCTGACTCATTTGAAAAGACCCTGATGCTGGGAAACATTGAGGGCAGGAGGAGAAGGGGATGACAGAGGATGAGATGGCTGGATGGCTTCACCGACTCAATGGACATGGGTTTGGGTGGACTCCAGGAGTTGGTGATGGGACAGGGAGGCCTGGCATGCTGCGTTTCATGGCGTCGCAAAGTCAGACACGACTGAGCAACTGAACTGAACTGATCACTCTCCCAGACAGGTAGCCAACCAAGCTGGCTGGCTCATGTCCCTTTAATGTCAATATGATTTTATGGGTATTGGAAAGGATTCTCACCGTTGTTTCAATTTACGTTCTTAATGTAAGTTTAAAAGGCTGACAGGTAAAGAAAACACCTTTCGCTGTGTACTGGTCCTATGAGCCCCTGTCTCATGCACGAATGGTCTTAGATGCTCCAGCGCCCACATTCTCTTATCCACACGGTGCTGACAATATTTCAGTCCTTTCACATCTCTTCCCTGAAATACTTCACCTCAGTTTATCAACGGACAATGAGATTTTTCAGTGGCACAAACCGAGCATATGAATCCACGCTTTAAAGATAAAGGTTCCCTCTACTACCACAGCAATAAGGGACAGTCTCCCTCCCACGCCAACAACGATCGTCGTGATGTGGTCTCAATACAGTGCAGTACGCGTCTGTAGTCTTATTTGCAAACAAAAATGTTATCTCCTCTTTCTAGAACCTGCACTACTGCACTTCATTTCTCGCAGTAGTTCAGTCGCTCAGTCGTGTCCGACTCTTTGGGACCCCATGGACTGCAGCACACCAGGCCTCACTGTCCATCACCAACTTCCAGAGTTTACTCAAACTCATGTCCACTGAGCTGGTGATGCCATCCAGCCATCTCATCCTCTGCCGTCCCCTTCTCCTCCTGCCCCCAATCCCTCCCAGCATCAGAGTCTTTTCAAATGAGTCAGTTCTTCACACTAGGTGGCCAAAGCAATGGAGTTTCAGCTTCAGCCTCAGTCCTTCCAGTGAATATTGAGAACTGATTTCCTTTAGGATGGACTGGCTGGATCTCCTTGCAGTCCAATGGATTCTCAAGAGTCTTCTCCAACACCACAGTTCAAAAGCATCAATTCTTCAGCTCTCATCTTTCTTTATGGTCCAACTCTCACATCCATAAATGACTACTGGAAAAACCATAGCCTTGACTAGACGTACCTCTGTTGGCAAAGTAATGTCTCTGCTTTTTAATATGCTGTCTAGGTTGGTCATAGCTTTTCTTCCAAAGAGCAAGTGTCTTTTAATTTCATGGCTGCAGTCACCATCTGCAGTGATTTTGGAGCACAAAAAATTAAAAGTCTGTCACTGTTTCCACTGTTTCCCCACCTATTTGCCATGAATTGATGGGACATGATCTTAGTTTTCTGAATATTGAGCTTTAAGCCAATTTTTTCACTCTTTCACTTTCATCAAGAGGCTCTTCAGTTCCTTTTCGCTTTCTGCCGCAAGCGTGGTGTCATCTGCATATCTGAGGTTATTATTTCTCCTGCAATCTTGATTCCAGCTTGTGCTTCTTCCAGCCCGGCATCTCTCATGATATACTCTGCATGGAAGTTAAATAACTAGGGTGACAGTATACAGCCTTGACATACTCCTTTCCCTATTTGGAACCAGTCTGTTGTTCCATGTCTGGTCGTAACTGTTGCTTCCTGACCTACGCACAGACTTCTCAGGAGGCAGGTCAGGTGGTCTGGTATTTCCATCTCTTCAAGAATTTTCTAGTTTGTTGTGATCCACACAGTCAAAGGCTTTGGCAGAGTCAATAAAGCAGAAATGGATGTTTTTCTAGAACTCTCTTGCTTTTACGATGATCCAACGAATGTTGGCAATTTGATCTCTGGTTCCTCTGCCTTTTCTAAATCCAGCTTGAACACATGGAAGTTCATGGTTCATGTATTGCTGAAGCCTGGCTTGGAGAATATTGAGCATTACTTTGCTAGCATGTTGCTGCTGCTGCTGCTAAGTTGCTTCAGTCGTGTCCGACTCTGTGCGACCCCATAGATGGCAGCCCACCAGGCTCCGCCGTCCCTGGGATTCTCCAGGCAAGAACACTGGAGTGGGTTGCCATTTCCTTCTCCAATGCATGAAAGTGAAAAGTGAAAGTAAAGTGGCTCAGTCGTGCCCGACTCTTAGCGACCCCATGGACCAGCCTACCAGGCTCCTTCGTCCATGGGATTTTCCAGGCAAGAGTACTGGAGTGGGTTGCCATTGCCTTCTCCGGCTAGTGTGTTAGATGAGTGCAACTGTGCGGTAGTTTGAGCATTCTTTGGCATTGCCTTTCTTTGGGATTGGAATGAAAACTAACCTTTTCCAGTCCTGTGGCCACTGCTGAGGTTTCTAAATTTGCTGGTATATTGAGTGCAGCACTTTCACAGCATCATCTTTCAGGATTTAAAATAAATCCATTGGATTTATTTATTTCAATCCATGTGAAATAAATCCATCACCTCCACTAGCTTTGTTCACAGTGAGGGTTCCTAAGGCCCACTTGACTTCGCACTCCAGGATGTCTGGCTCTAGGTGAGTGGTCACACCATCGTGATTATCCGGGTCGTGAAAATCTATTTTGTACAGTTCTTCTGTGTATTGTTGCCACCTCTTCTTAGTATCTTCTGCTTCTGTTAGGTCCAGACCATTTCCATCCTTTATTGTGCCCATCTGTGCATGAAATGTTCTGTTGGGATCTTTAATTTTCTTGAAAAGATCTCTAATCTTTCCCATTCTGTTGTTTTCCTCTATTTCTTTGAGGAAGGCTTTCGTATCTCTCCTTACCTTTCTTTGGAATCCTGCATTCAGATGCTTATATCTTTCCTTTTCTCTTTTGCCTTTGGCTTCTCTTCTTTTCTCAGCTATTTGTAAGGCCTCCTCTACAATGTCACAAACCTCTGTCTATATTGTTCAGGCACTCTATCAGGCCAAACCCTTGAATCTATTTCTCACTTCCACTGTATAATCATAAGGGATTTGATTTAGGTCATACCTGAATGGTCTAGTGGTTTTCCCTACTTTCTTCAATTTAAGTCTGAATTTTGCAATAAGGAGTTCATGATCTGAGTCACAGTCAGCTCCTGGTCTTGTTTCTGCTGACTGTACAGAGCTTCTCTTTCTTCCGCTGCAAAGAATATAATCAATCTGATTTCAGTGTTGACCATCTGGTGATGTCCATGTGTAGAGTCTTCTCTTGTGTTGTTGGAAGAGGGTGTTTGCTATGACCAGTGCGTTCTCTTGGCAAATCTCTATTAGCCTTTGCCCTGCTTCATTCTGTACTTCAAGGCCAAATTTGCCTATTACTCCAGGTGTTTCTTGACTTCCTACTTTTGCATTCCAGCCCCTAGAATGAAAAGGGCATCTTTTTTGGGTGTTAGATCCAGAAGGTCTTGTAGGTCTTCACAGAACTGTTCAACTTCAGATTCTTCAGCATTACTGGCTGGGGCACAGACTTGGATGACTGTGATACTGAACGGTTTGCCTAGAGATCTTCTGTCATTTTTGAGATTGCACCCAAGGACTGCATTTCAGACTCTTTTGTTGACTATGAGGGCTACTCCATTCTTCTAAGGGATTCTTGCCTACAGTAGTAGATATAATGGTCATCTGAATTAAATTCACTCATTCCAGTCCATTTTAGTTCGCTGATTCCTAGAATGTTGATGTTGAGTCTTGCCATCTCCTGTCTGACCGCTTCTTGCCCTGAATCATGGACCAAATATTCCAGGTTCCTGGGCAACACTGCTCTCGACAGCACCAGAGCTCGCTTCTGTCGCCAGGCACGGCCACAGCTGCATGTTGTTTCTGCTTTGGCTCAGCCTCTTCATGCTCTGGAGTTATTTCTCCACTGATCTCCAGCAGCACCTCCAACAGGCCACCTACTGACCTGGGGAGTTCATCTTTCAGTGTCATTATCTTTTTGCTTTTTCATACTGTTCATGGGGTTCTCAAGGCAAGAATACTGAAATGGTCTGCCATTCCCTTCTCCTGTGGACCACATTTTGTCAGACCTCTCCACCATGACCCGCCCATCTTAGGTAGCCCCACATGAGATGCGTCATAGTTTCACTGAGTTAGACAAGGCTGTGGTCAATGTGATCAGTTTGGTTAGTTTTCTGCGACTGTGGTTTTCCTTCCTCCCATAGATCCTGCCTTTTCGGTCAGATAAATTCCTCTTCATTCCTTCAAACTTAGTTCAGATGTCCTCACTGAAATTCTCAATTTGTGGTGGTTACTTGTTTCACACACTGGGTAGTGTTACATACTGGTATTTTTAACAGTGTTTACATCCTGAAACTCCAGTACTTTGGCCACCTGCTGCGAAGAGTTGACTCATCTGAAAAGACTGTGATGCTGGGAGGGATTGGGGGCAGGAGGAGAAGGGGATGACAGAGGATGAGATGGCTGGATGGCATCACGGAATCGACGGACGTGAGTTTGAGTGAACTCCAGGAGCTGATGATGGACAGGGAGGCCTGGCGTGCTGTGATTCATGGGGTCGCAAAAAGTCGGACACGACTGAGCGACTGAACTGAATTGAACTGACGTCCTACTAAAGTCATGTCTTTCTTTCTCCCCTAATAGAGTACATGTTTCTTAAGGGCAGAAATAGTTGTCTTACAGTCTTTTGTATCTTTAGCCCCTGAGTGAATAGCTGTCAGTAGAGTAGGTTTAAAGTGGTGTGACATAAAGACTGTTTACAAGGCAACCAAAGCAGTACGCCTCTTTTGCTCACTGATAAAGGTGCTTCTAAGAGACCAAGGTAAAATCAAGTCCTTTTCTATTTTCATTTATGGAAAATCAATATAAAATAATGCTTTGCTTTAGGAATGTGAAATAGTTTGCAAAATGAATCACTAGGGTCTTGCAAATTTAACCTAAAATATATTATTTTCACCGTTTCCTTTCTTATCCCGGTGAAAATGGTAGCGGCACACACGGCCTCAGGAGCTGCTGATGCTCTAATTCTAAAGAGAGCCCTGTGAAACTTTATTCAAACAGGTCAACTAAAATCCCGTACGAATGTACACACAGTTAACACACTGCTAATGAGAGTACACTTCCTCTAATGGTTTCTGAGCAGTGACAACGGCCAGAGACCACGACTGGGCCCAGCAGTGTGAACGTGCGTTCACACGCAATATGCAGAGCAGGGGCCAGAACCATCCCGACCAAAGCACCCAGTAACCAGTAACAGGACATTCGAATGTGAAACGGACTAGTCAACAAGCGTCTTTCCATCCCGACCAAAGCACCCAGTAACCAGTAACAGGACATTC
>NW_024070203.1:93189521-93237554 GCF_014754425.2 Oryx dammah | reverse complement strand
GTAACAGGACATTCGAATGTGGAACGGACTAGTCAACAAGCATCTTTTCTTACCAACCAAAGACAAATTGTTTGAGTATGTAATACTTGTTTTTTGAGGGTTTTTTGACATACTTTCTCTTTGGTTCTCTATCTCAACTTCTGTCAGTCTGTTACAGGCATTCTTCACAGTCACAGAAGATAAGCCACAGTAAGAACACACAGAAGAATAAAATGAAAATTAAAAACTCACTCAATTCCATGATAATGACATACTGAAGCTTTTTCAAAAGGTAAACCGCGAAGTTTCCGAGGACTAAGTTCTGGTGTCAGGACAAAAGTCTTCTCCCTGAAACAAAAAGCTTTCATTTGCATTTATTTGGTGAGAAAGTTCAAGAAACTGTCTAAAGAATGAAGTCTGACTTCCTTCTCTATAACTAGGTATTACATGGGTTTAAAAACTGAATTACATCACAAAGCCAAAGAAGAAAATGAAGTAAGGTTAAGCCTAGGGGTTTCATCACGTACATTTTCTCTGTCCCAAGCTTCTAAATATGATAATATTACTTATTTTACAAAACTATTCTGCTGCTGCTGCTGCTAAGTCACTTCAGTCGTGTCCGACTCTGTGCGACCCCATAGACGGCAGCCCACCAGGCTCCCCCATCCCTGGGACTCTCCAGGGGGTTGTCATTTCCTTCTCCAGTGCATGAAAAATGGTTAAATCAAGAATAGAACATGATCTGTAGGGAAATTCAAGCAGCAGCATTATTCCTGAAGCATATGTTTTTCCTGGTGTAGTAAACTGCTTATGCATTTATTAACAGTTAAATTATTTCCTTGCAGTGGAATAATTAAAGTCAAACTCGAATCTTCAGTAACAAAAGAGGTATTTAGTTCCAATTATACCACATGGGGAATCCAGATTTTTCTATGCCTGGGAACATAGTCATTTTGACACCTATTTTAAGAATCAGTGACCTTTTAAATATTAGTGGATATGAAGACTAACTGGTGATTTCAGCTCTTCTTCTAAAGCTGGTTCCAATCAGCAGGTGTGGCGGAACTCGCCCTGTGGTGAACTCACATAAAACACTCATGCTCAGCCCCTGCACGTCGAGACCTGCAGTCAGGTTAGGCTTTCTGAGCTATTCTAATGAGAGCCCCCCTCCTCTGCCTGGGTTGGGAGCCACTATTCTGATGAACTGTGTCATGATTCCTGGACCTCAGAAGAGGTTAGAGGTGGGGATGGGAGAATTATGCAAGCTTCCTTACACTGGCAACAGGCAGAAGGAGACACCAGGGGCTTGACTTCAGAAGACTTACAAATGGTAAACAGGAAAACAAGTAGGCAGTGGAGTGCCAAGAAGAATTCACTATCACACTTCCCCCTTGGCTTGAGTAATGAAGACCGCCCACACGTCACTGAATAGCATCTACAGAGTCTAAGATAAGCATTTGGAATTATTACATTAAGACTTAAGACATACGCAAGTTAAGGAATCCTGAGAACCAGGACTTATATTCTAATGCATTCATTTAAAGTGTTTTATATAAAGTAGCACTAATAAATGGCAATGATCCCAGTATTCTATGACCAACTGTTCTAGGGAATAATTCTGTAATATGGAACTATTTAGGTGTCTAGCATTTCACTCCCTTCCTTTACCATGTTGTCTTCCGTTTATTTTAATCTCTCCCAGGACTTTATCTGGTTGTGTTTAATTTTACTCACACCTTGTTCCTTCTGAAGGAGATGCTTTTTAAGTGTGTATTTTGTTTAATACTTCCTCTATATACACAGGTGCCATTCCTGTACTTTGCTTAATACGGCTTTTCAGGCGGCTCCTCGGTAGACACTTAATAGAAACCCACAGGGCCTTGAGTCATTACTGGGAAAGCTCACCCTTCAACTTTAACAGAAAACATAGATGATGATGACACAGTTCTTTACTAACATCAAGGAATTATATCAAACTTTCCTAGATAAATCACTGGCAAGCTACAGGAAGAATTAACAGTATCCCGCCTTGACACTGCAGCTACAAAGACATTCTGGTCAAAAAGAGCACAATCTACATAATTCAGTTTTGGCAAACCCATCTGACTCTGCCAGTTCACGCTTAATAATCTGGAAGGACAGGAATCCAACAACTAAATAGATGAAAACGTATATATAATTCTTCCCTTTCTTGATTCCCACAGAAAGGATTATCAATCTCTCAAAGCTATAAGAAAATTACTCTAAAATTACACTGTTTTTATGTCATTAAAATCATTAAGTCACTAAAACTCAGAACTATTAAGACCATCACATCTCCTAAGCTGCTCTCCATCTCCCTCTCTCTTTAGTGACCACGCACGATAAATTCTTTCAAATTAACCCTTAAATTCGGGCTTCCCTGGTGGCTCAGACGGTAAAGCGTCTGCCTGCAACGCGGGAGACCCGGGTTCGATCCCTGGGTCGGGAAGACCCCCTGGAGAAGGAAATGGCAGCCCACTCCAGCACTCTCGCCTGGAGAATCCCATGGATGGAGAAGCCCGATAGGCTACAGTCCATGGGGTCGCAAAGAGTCCTACTTGCCGAAACAAGCTTTGTAAAAGTAATCAAAATGTTCTATAATTTTTAAGGTCCTCTGGAAGATTCTCAGAAAAATGGGTTAACAAGAAGAAACTGGGGCAGTGAACAAAGTATTCAAATCTCACAAGTATTTGATGTCACGATTTTGCAACACCCAGAATTTATTAATTAGCAACTTGGTGGAAGCTGTCTTGGAAGTCAAGTTAGTTGTAAATTATTCAAGTTGACAGTGAGTTTTACTTGGTATGGTTTCAAAAGCACTTTCCCATTCTTCTCAGTTGAAAGGCTATCCTTTTTGCTACTATTAGGCCTAATTGACAATGTCATGATTAAGTAGTAGTAAAATCAAACCTAGAAAGTGATAGAAAAGAGAATTAAGAAAAATTTTTGCAAGTCAAATTATAATTTTTCTGAAAAAGTATTGCCATCTGTCTACAAAACAGAAGCTCACTTCTGTAAGAAATATGTTAAGGTGGTTTTTATTATTCCTGTTTCCTTTATACTCAACACCACAAACAGTAGACCATTAGGCGACAGTAAAATGTTGAGAATTAAGGCCAACTGATGTAGACTTTGTCAAAGGGGCACAGAACATCTAACTGGATGCTAGAGCTGAACACGTAACTGGAGAAGTCAGAGGCAACGTGCTTTTAAAAGGATTCCTTAAAAAATTAGTTGGAAGTTTTAAGTTTATAACTTACCCTTTTTGAATCTGTAAAGGCTGAAGATCTCCAATTGGTAATCCGTCTGAGGTAAAGAATTTAAGCAATTCTTTAGCATCCAATAATGTGACTGAATCCCGTGGGCCCTCTTTGTGGCCCAGCAATTGTTCAGATGAACGAGGTAATGAACCAGTTCTGAGAAGAAAAAAAAAATTATGTAGATTTATTAAAAGCAGATTAGAATTCTCCATGGTCAGGAAAAGCTGCTATGAACAGAAATCAGAAAAACACACACACACACACACACAAAACTGAAGATCTACACATTTAAGAAAGAAAAAAAGTACAATCTTTGCAAATCATTTAGAATCACAGCTTATTTTCAAAAATCTATACGTAGGTTATAGGAAAACTTGCAGTTATCATGTCAAAACAGTGTTACTACTTAACTAAAATAAACATAATTATATTCTTTATACTTGGCAAGACTGATTGCATTCACGCTATCATTACCAGTGTGGAGTCATCAACTCTATAAAATCTAAACCTAAACTCTCTTGTATGTTCCAAAGCCCCACAATATTATAAATTCTGAAGGCAGAGACCAAATGCTCCAATGTTCCATAAACTTGAAAGGCTGCATAAAGCACAGCCATGAAATGAGATGGTAATCAGGTATTTCCCCAAGGTCTCTCCTAGCCGTGATTACGACATTTTGAATAAACACTAAATTATTATTATACCCGAAATATATGCAGGACTTCATACTTTTCAAACTGCACACAATATATTCTTAATCCTCACAAATTCCCTTGAAAAAGACAGGACAGGTCTTATCTCAAAATGAAATTAACACCTGAAAATAAGAACTTTGTAAAGTTCGTATCACACCAAGCCTAAAAAACGATCGTTATTCTTACCACACAACAGTGCCTTACACACCCACAGTGCCAAGAGTTTTAAAATGACAGAATCAGAACTAGCCTGACTCGGAATCAGGTACCAGTTCTACTCTATCACTCTATGAACCCAAGGAGCTCACAGGTTTTAAAAACTGGAAAGAAGAAAAGAGTTGCAGAGAACGCTACAGGTTTTCTCAAGCACCGAGTTACAAACCACACTATTACTCTGTCACCAGAGCAAAAATAAAGCCTTTCAAAACCTGCACAGAACAGTCATTTCCTGACTTTATATTAATTCAACTATTTCCTGATTAATCACTCAAGCATTTTTATTGATAACTGTATGATTAAAATGTGGACATTATGGCCTTAAGACATATTTCTATACAAGACAACAGTGTCTCTTTTTTCTTCTCATTCCCTTTATTTTTAAATTGAAAATATAAATCTAATGATAACAGTCAAACAGTCAAACACTCAAAACGCTATACCCCAGGAGGGCAAGAACTATGTGATGAGGTGAATTTAACTTCTATATAGCTGTTCTCTAACAGTGACTAACAAAATCTTAATCAATATTACTCTCAATCATTTGATAGGCGAGTTGCAATGGGGAAATGCATATTTTGCATTTACATAGAACCCAGGACACAAAAATATCAGAAAAATTTGAAAGCCCAGTTTGTGATAGAGTATACCAGCAAGATACCTCTTGAGGAAAAAACAAGACACGTTGACAACACATTTTTAGTGTTTCCAAGCTTACAGAGTGTTTTTTCATACATTATCTCACTAGATTTTCACAACTTTGAAGTAGAACTGGGCTTGTTATCTCCATCTTACAGATGAGTCAACAAAGCCACGTAACAGGTGACTGAGTTTGTCTGAAACCAAATTCCTGGTACTTCCTTACTGGTCCAGTCATTGAGAACCGGCCTTCCAATACAGGGCACAGAAGTTCGATCCCTGGTCAGGGAAGGAAGATCCCACTGCCACGGAGCAGCGAGCCCCGCCTGCGTGACAAACCTCGAGAAGCCCGCACACCCGGCAAGGAGCCGACACACCGCCACCAAGACCCAGCACGGCCAACAAGGGCTGTCCTGCGGCTCAGCGGGGAAGAGCCCGCCTGCAGCGCGGGACACCTGGGTTTGACCCCTGGGCTGGGGAGAGCGAGCCCCTGGAGAAGGGAAAGGCTACCCGCTCCAGGATTCTCGCCTGGAGAAGGCCAGGGATTGTATGGTCCATGAGGTCACAGAGAGTCAGACGTGACTGAGCGACTTTCACTCACAGCCAAATAAACAAAACCAAATCCTTATGATTTCTGAATGTCACTCTGTGATGGTCTTTTATTCTTCAGCTGAATCTGTTTTAACACAAAACAAATTATGAAACGATATAACTTTGGTTTCCAGCCAAGAATCAGATGGTATCCTCCCGTATTTTGAAGTGTCCACAAATACGTATTGAGTATTTACTCTGCAGTTATCACCGTGAGGTACTAAAAAAAAGTTCATCGATCATGAATTTATAGACCCCTAATCACTGTTCATGGCTGTGTACAGGTATGACTCAAAGGAGGAGAAAGGAGGGAAAGAGAGCGAAAGGAGATAAACACATCAGCGTAGAATGAGGCAGGAAAGGCACAATAAAACCAGTTTCAAGAAGGAAGTAATAGCACAGTCTTTTAACTGCAGCATTTACAGAAGTCTTAAGAGAAAGGTGATGTTTGAGCTGCACCCAAACTGCAAACAAGCTTCTTCTGGTTCAAGATGGTGCATCAAGCATACCCACTGACCTCTCCACTCAAAAAGGAAAATCGCCGTGCTGAGGTCCTGGGCACCAGGTTTACGCAGGGCTCAGAAAGGAAGAAGGGAGAGGAGCGGACCGAAGGGTTCAGTGAATCTCAGCAATGACTAGAATACTCCTCGGCAGGAATTAAAAGGAACCTACAGAGGAGGCAGACTGCGTCCTCGTCTCCCAGGAAACCACAGGCAGGTTCTGCACTGGAGCTCAGAGTGGCAGCGGGCAGCCATCAGCTGACACGGTTTCAGAACTCTACAGAACCGCCTCCCACACCACACCCTAGACTCATGCTTTTACCTCCAAGAGAACAACTGCTCTCTGAAGACCCAGAACCAGGTGCTGTCCTACCGTCGGTGGCGAAGCCCCCAGAATACAGCCTAATGTAAGCAATGGGTAAAGCTCCCAAGCTACCTCCCCCCAGGTGCCCTTCATCTCCCTTCTCCCAGGATAAATTCTGGTGACAGCAGGCAGGGAACAGAATCACACGTACAGAGAGGAATGTACGCCACTACAGACATAAAACAGTCTCGGACTAAATTCTCAGCTGTGAACAGTCAAGGGCCAGCAGATACCAAAGAACTACGCAGAAGAGCAGAGCAGCAGAGGAGCAGGTGAAACAGAGCTAAAGGGTAACGGGGCCATTTAAAGATCAGGTAAGAGAGGCTAAAGGAAAATCCCAACTAATAAATCAATATCCTTAGGGTATCTTCTCAATGCTTATTATTAATAAGAATCGGTTGCTATGAGAAAAGGGTAGATAACAAAAAAGAATTATTAGGAATTTTTTTAATAGCCGCCAAAAATTTATTGGAAAAGATGGAAGTAAAGGTCGAGGAAATACACCAGAATGCAGAGCAGAAAAGATGAAGAGATGGGCTATTGCTATTTTTTTATGGAATCATTCTTCACACTTTTTAAATTTGTTTTCCTCACTGTGCTGCTGCATGGACTTTTCCTATAGTTGCAGAGAACAGGGGCTATTTCCAAGCTGCAAGGCGCCAGCTTCTCGCAGCGGTGTCTTTCCTTGTGTGGAGCACAGACTCCAGGGCTCTCGGGCCTCAGCACTAGTGGCGTGCGGGCTCAACAGCTGCCGTTCGCAGGCTCTAAAGCACAGGCTCAGTAGCTGTGGTACAAAGTGCCCTGGAGCACATGGGATCGTCTCACACTAGGCGCTGAACTGGTGTCTCCTGCACTGGCTGGCCGACTCTCCCACCAAGCCACCCAGAAAGTCCAAAGACATGGATCACTGAAAGGAGAATCAACTATAAATTGAAAAATCCATCTGAGGCATCTGGAATTAGGTAAAACACATCATCACAAATAAAGAAGAAAGAAAACAGAAGGACACATACTACCAAAGAAATGATAGAAGAATACTTCCAAGAGCTAAAGGAGACCAGTCCTGGGTGCTCACTGGAAGGACTGATGCTGAAGCTGAAACTCCAATACTCTGGCCACCTGCTGCCAAGAGTTGACTCATCTGAAAAGACCCTGATGCTGGGAAAGATTGAGGGCAGGAGGAGAAGGGGACGACAGAGGATGAGATGGCTAGATGGCATCACCGACTCGATGGACATGGGTTTAGGTGAACTCCAAGAGTTGGTGATGGACAGGGAAGCCTGGTGTGCTGCGGTTCATGGGGTCGCCAAGTCAGACATGACTGAGCGACTGAACTCATTTCCAAGAGCTAATAAAAAGGCAAAAGCCTCAAGACCAAAACACTGCACACCATGAGGGCCTCATGTAATTTCAGAAAAGGAAAACAGAAAATTCCAGAAGTTTCAGAGACAGAATAAAATACCTATTAAGGAACAAAAATCCATGTCACATCAGACTTCTCATTAAGGTATGAGATCCAAGAAAATACAGGTGTAATCTAATCTGGAAATGTAATCAAAAGACATACCAGGACAACAGCTGTGCAGGTAGACGGGGTCAGTCCAAACGAGAGCATCACGTCGGAGAAGTGGGAAGAAAGTGACTCCAAGAGAAAAGAGACTATTTACTGCAAAGTGACACGGGCTGCAGGGGAAGGAGGAGGATGAGAGGTGCAGAGGAGCGGGGCTGTCCATCCTCGCCCTTCACAGCGGGAAGTGGGACACACAATCTGAAACCGACGGGCAGGAAATCCGGCGTCTCTGGGCAACCTGTCCTTTCCTCCATCTTCTTTCCAGACTGGCCTTTCCTCCCGACCTGTGAATGTTACAGACCCCCAGGGAACGGCCTTACGCCCGCCTCTTTTTCTGTACAGCCTGACCATGCATCTCACCCACTGGCATATAGTAAAGAAACCCTTTTAGTGATGTCACCAAACAGCTCCCAGACTTCTCCGCCTAAGATGCCCTCATGCATAATCCATAGGTCGGACAAAGCATCCCTGAAGCAGATCTCTAGATCTTTCTCCCCCAACCCACCCTTGTTTCAACTTACCCATCTTCCCCAAACCACGAGGACACCACCCACCTGCTGTTCAAGCCAGAAACCTAAACTGTCTTGGATGCCTCTCTCTCTCCCTCAGAGAAGACGGGCAGGAAAAAAACAGGAACTTTCTTTTTTTCCTAGCTTAGCACCAAAATATTCTCCAAACTTGTCTCCACTACTACTCTAGTTAGACGTCAAAGCTACCTCTCAGCTTACAGAAAAAGCCACCTAAGGGAACTGTCTGTTCCTAATACCTTCCTCCCACAATCCATTTACCACAAAAAAGTTATTTTGCAAAATCAGATCACATCACTCTGACAGAAAATCCATGAAAAGCTCACCAAGGCACTTACGATTCAAAGACCGCGTGAACACCTGTAAGGGCCTGCGTGCCTGCACGTGCTTCGCTCATTTACCCACGAGGCCTCAGCTCCAGCGTAACTCCTCAGGGCGCCCGCCCCGGCCACCCCGCCATGCCAACAAATGAGACCCCTCTCCTTCAGTCCCGCGGCCTCATTCGCTACACATAGACTGGTTTCCAAGTCTTGTATTTACTTGTCTGCTTTTTGTGTTCTGTTGACTGTCTCTCCCCCTTAAAAGGCAAGCTCTAACAGGAGAGCCTAACACGCAGTTGGTACTCAGTAAATATTTGTTGATATCTGTGAACAAAATGCTATCAGTTCAGTCAGCCGTGTCCGACTCTTTGCGACCCCGTGGACGGCAGCACACCAGGCTTCCCTGTCCATCACCAACTCCCGGAGTTCACCCAAACTCATGTCCATCGTGTTGGTGATGCCATCCAACCATCTCATCCTCTGTCGTCCCCTTCTCCTCCTGCCCCCAATCCCTCCCAGAATCAGAGTGTTTTCAGTGAATTAACTCTTTGCTCAGGTGGCCAAAGTATTGGAGTTTCAGCCTCAGCATCAGTCCTTCCAATGAATATTCAGAACTGATTTCCTTTAGGATGGACTGGTTGGATCTCCTTGCAGTCCAAGGGACTCTCAAGAGTCTTCTCCAACACCACAGTTCAAAAGCATCAATCCTTCAGCACTCAGCTTTCTTTACAGTTCAACTCTCACATGCACACATGACTACTGGAAAAATCATACCTTTGACTAGGCAGACCTGAAGTGATAAATGTTCTCAGCAGAGGGGCTAAAAGAAAGAATGTGATTTGCAATATTTGGGAACCGTGAACTTCCTGATGTTCAAGCTGGTTTTAGAAAAGGCAGAGGAACCAGAGATCAAATTGCCAACATCCGCTGGATCATGGGAATAGCAAGAGAGTTCCAGAAAAACATCTACTTCTGCTTTATTGACTATGCCAAAGCCTTTGACTGTGTGGATCACAATAAACTGTGGAAAATTCTGAAAGAGATGGGAATACCAGACCACCTGACCTGCCTCTTGAGAAATCTGTATGCAGGCCAGGAAGCAACAGTTAGAACTGGACATGGAACAACAGACTGGTTCCAAATAGGAAAAGGAGTGCGTCAAGGCCGTATATTGTCACCCTGCTTATTTAACTTATATGCAGAGTACATCCTGAGAAACGCTCAGCTGGAAGAAACACAAGCTGGAATCAAGACTGCCGGGAGAAATATCAATAACCTCAGATATGCAGATGACACCACCCTTATGGCAGAAAGTGAAGAGGAACTCGAAAGCCTCATGATGAAAGTGAAAGAGGAGAGTGAAAAAGTTGGCTTCAAGCTCAACATTCAGAAAACGAACATCATGACATCCGGTCCCATCACTTCATGGCAAATAGATGGGGAAACAGTGGAAACAGTGTCAGACTTTATTTTTTTGGGCTCCAAAATCACTGCAGATGGTAACTTCAGCCGTGAAATTAAAAGATGCTTACGCCTTGGAAGAAAAGTTATGACCAACCTAGATAGCATATTCAAAAGCAGAGACATTACTTTGCCGTTTAAGGTCCGTCTAGTCAAGGCTGTGGTTTTTCCTGTGGTCATGTATGGATGTGAGAGTTGGACTGTGAAGAAGGCTGAGCGCTGAAGAATTGATGCTTTTGAACTGTGGTGTTGGAGAAGACTCTTTAGAGTCCCTTGGACTGCAAGGAGATCCAACCAGTCCATTCTGAAGGAGATCAGCCCTGGGATTTCTTTGGAAGGAATGATGCTAAAGCTGAAACTCCAGTACTTTGGCCACCTCATGGGAAGAGTTGACTCATTGGAAAAGACTCTGATGCTGGGAGGGATTGGGGGCAGGAGAAGGGGACGACAGAGGATGAGATGGCTGGATGGCATCACGGACTCGATGGACGTGAGTCTGAGCGGACTCCGGGAGTTGGTGATGGACAGGGAGGCCTGGCGTGCTGCGATTCATGGGGTCGCAGAGAGTCGGACACGACTGAGCGACTGAACTGAACTGAACTGAGCTGAGCTGAGCTGATGCAACAGAGTCAAATTCCTTGTGTTCATTCCATTCTTGCACCACTCAGCAATGGTGTGTTGAGCGCCCGCTATATACAAAACCAAAAACAAGCAGAAACAAGCTCTGCCTCCTAGAGACGGTTATATATACAAACATAAAAATGTAAAACAGCAACATTTTTAAATGGCTCGAAGGAAAAGAGTACTTTTACTTTATTTTAGACATTCCTGTGGAGAAGGAAATGGCAGCCCACTCTAGGATTCTTGCCTGGAGAATCCCAGGGACAGAGGAGCCCAGTGGGCCCCAGTCCATGGGGTCACAAAGAGTCGGACACACACACACACTCTTGCATTTCTGAACTTTCTCTTTCACATTCATGATTCGTATGTCTATGGAAGGTGCTCTGGAGGTCACACACTAGCATGCTGCCTGTGGCTGTGCACTCCCAGAAAGGACAAGTGGCTTACGGAGGGAAAGGGCGCTTCCTGGACACCGTGCTCTGTGGCAGTCCATCTCGGTCTGTCTGTCTGTCTGTCTGTCTACAGTGAGCACACATATCCTTTACAACAAATCCATAAATCACTATCTCATAAACAATTTAAGGACTAAGAAAAAATAAAGGTCATAAAAAATAATAAGCTATTTAAACGTTACCTCATTTTTTGTTTAGCTTTTTCACAAGTTTCCAAATTTTGAAGGACATGCCTTTCTGGCCACTCCAGAGGATTGGTCTCCACTAGGTGGGAAAAAGTAAGCTCCAGTGAACTGTTATCTGAAGAGAAAGAACACATGTGAGGACTGAACAGCATTAACATACTGAATTTTGCTACATAAAAATGTGTACATGTAGATACACACGTAAAAATCAGCTGGGTTAGCTGTGCAATGCTCGCCTCAGGCACTCACTAAGGGCGTCTCTGATGGCCCAAACTATGCAAAACGGCACAAAAAAGGTTTTGGAAATGAAAAAAAAACTAGTCCTGAGCTTTATTTTACATTCTCCTCATAATAAAAGTTATGGGCTAGAATTCAGAAGAGGAGTTAGCACTGCAAGGACTCACAGGGAAGGAAAGCCTAACTCTGTTATTTTTGTGAAATTAGTTCTAAATGAAAAAGAGACAACTCTGTGGAGAATATATGGGATATAATATGTGATCTCCATAATAGAAAGAGGAATTAGCACCAATATCCTGAAAAATTTATATTTTTAAAAGATTACTTCATTCTCAAAAGTACAACGATACAATAACTTAAGACGTTTGAGGGTAAAGATTACTTTAGAAATAATTCTCACATATACTAATGTAAGATGCTTTAACATATTCATTTTCAAGTAAATCACTAACATTAAATGCTATTTTACTACTAGTAAAGTGTTATATGTAAGAGTGTCTTCTCTTTTTGGTCGGTATGGTGCAATGAACTAACATTGAGATTGGTGATAATCCACAATTCTCATTAAAGACAGAGGGCCATCTTCCATTCTCATTATTAATTATGAGGACATCTCGACTGTTTTAAGACTGACAAAATCACTAACTATACTACTGGATTCCAAAACCATCTGGTGTTTTACACTGTGTTGGACTATTACACACTACTCTAATAAATTGACTGAAAATTACTGGACATTAGCTGTTTGACTAACTGTCAACCCTGACAAAAATACCCATTTTATACTTTAGGCTCTTACAAAGTGATAATGATTTGGGAAGAAATTTTTGAACTAAAAAGAAAAAATCACAGATGAAAACACAAGCCAACTGCATACCATTTTTCCTTTACTTTCAAACTATTTAGTCTTCAATAGTTAAAAATATTTTTAGTGTCTATACTGGATTGCCCCAACCAAACACCATCCAAGCATAGTACTTCCTGCTTCTTAATAAGGGTGGTGAAATACTGACTATTTCATGGAAGAATAAGCTTCACGATGAAACAATCTGCTTTATAATGCTGGCATGGCTTTCAAAAAATGGATAAAGAAAAAATCATTAGTATTTCTGAACAATTACAGGCTATGTTCACAGAAAAATACAAGCCATGTTAAATAAAAGTAAACCTTAATTATTCCCCTAAATATTACAATATAAATTATTAAATTAGTGTATACAATCTATATCAGCGTACATGCCACAGGCTAAATATTCAGGTGCAGACACACGCCCCTGTGTGTCGCAGGGGAGCGGCTTGGTGAGTGGGCGTGCACGCTGACACCAGCAATGGCTACGGTGGCAGTATGCGGCTAAGTCCCTTCAGTCGTGTCCGACTCTGTGTGACCCCATGGACTGCAGCGCACCAGGCTCCCTGGGATTCTCCAGGCAAGAGCACTGGAGTGGGTGCCATCGCCTTCTCTTCTACAGTGGCGGTATAAATGGCCGCAATTGTTTGGAGATGATTACAGGCCAAGTGTTTTACGGGAATCACCTCAGGTAACCCTCATAATGACCCTAGAAACTGGGTAATATTATCCCCATCTGAAACATGAGGCAGCAGGCACGGGGAGGTAGAAGAACCTGCCCAAAGACGTCCAGCTGAGGTCTGAACCCCGGCTGTCTTGCCCCAGAGGCCTGGGCCTTGAAACAGGGCACAAGACGCCGCGCTTGTATTTTCTTTCCCAACTAGATCGTAAGCCTGCTCAAAGCCAAGGGCCACCCGAATTCCTGATTCTTTGTGTGCCTTCCTGCCATCAAACAGAGACAAGGCACACAAGAAACATTATTATTAACTTGATTCTGCGGCCATTTTCCTATTAATGTATGGGATAAAAATGATTTTCACAGAACAACAACAGAAAATTACCCTATACATTTACAATGCCAGGCAATCGTTAAACACTTCCTTTTTAAATCCTGAAGAGCTTCACTCTATGCAAATTCATCATCAGAACAGAAAGCAGGAAAACAGAAAGAAATGGCAAGTTAACACAGAAATGATTTCCTGCTCCTTCAGTGAGTTTGCTGACTTCCTACTATAACAAATGGCAAGTGTGGAGCATCTCATTATACGTAGTTTTAACTACATTAAGTTTACTAAGCTCTACTTTTCTCACCTTATGAAAATATAGCTTAATAGAAACCCATCCATTCCAGCAGCTTATTAAACAGTTTTAAGAGGAATTACCTTGACGTGCTTCTCCTTCACTCAAAAACAATTATACTGAACGTGCTTAACAAAAAAAGTCATCAGGATATTTCTAATGTCTAAATGACGAAAAATACAACATATTGATTTTACACACATACTTGTACAAATATGTCACTACTACAATTTGGTAGATTTTGATTTGGTCAATACATTTTATAAGTTTTAATAATGACTTTCATAAATGCTACACACAAAAAAAGGACTACCAGTTAAAGTAACAAAAAACTTACCATGTAACACGTTGGAGGTCTTGTCTGTCTTTACTAGACTCCTTTTAGGAATAAGAGCATCAAAATGATCTAAAAAGCGTTCCCTTGCGCACGTCAGCAGACTTTTGAGCTCATCCACAGAAATCGCCTCATGCTGCTCTGCCAACTTTCTCCTTTCTATAAGACAACAAATCAATGATTAACAATATAACTGTTATTTTAAACCCTTTGAGCTACTATATTTTAGGGGAAATACTTTCAAAAGTAAAACAAACGAATTTCTCAAGCAAATCAGCATTCCCGTGTAGGCCTATTTTCCTTTCAGTCCCATTTGAAGGTAACAGAAGAATTTTCAGTTATGTGAAATAAACAGAGTAATTTGTCAACACTAAAACAGTCAAAACAAGTTTACAGAAGTTTTCAGAAATACACTGCAGAGGATGAAGAACGGCCTGATGTTGGTGCTTATGTGAAAATAAAACCTGTAACACTTTCGGTTAAACGTGGTGGTTGGGTCATGTCCGTCTATTCCCTCTCTATTCAAAACTCAGAATCACAACCGAGGAATAAAAAAAGGGCAACACAAGAATAAACACTAAATGATGGCAGTTTTCAACGAATTTTGGAGGATGAGATGATGGTGGAGTAGAAACCGAGCCAGCAGAGCAGAGAAAGGGTCGACCAGAACAGGAAGGTCCTGAGCCAAAGCAAGACCAATAAAGGGTGCGCCTAGCCTCCAGCCCTCGAGCCAGACGACCCTGCTCTCCTTCTGGGGTAGAGACAGAAGAGGAGCCTCAGGTCACAGCCTATCGGGAACAGGAGACGGTGAAGGACAAGGAAGCCTGCCGTGCCGCAGGTCACGGGGTGCAGAGTCGGACACAACTTAGCGACCCAACAGCAACAGAGGTGGTGCTGGTGCTGGCGGGCTAGACCGCAAGGTTGAGGGAGAGCCTGCACACGGACAGGCCGGACTCCCAGCCCTTGGTGCTGGCGGGCTAGACCGCAAGGTTGAGGGAGAGCCTGCACACGGACAGGCCAGACTCCCAGCCCTTGGTGCTGGTGGGCTATATCGCGACGTTGAGGGAGAGCCTGCACACGGACAGGCCAGACTCCCAGCCCTTGGTGCTGGCGGGCTAGACCGCAAGGTGAACGGAGAGCCTGCACACGGACAGGCCGGACTCCCAACCCTTGGTGCTGGCGGGCTAGACCATGACGTTGAGGGAGAGCCTGCACAAGGACAGGCCAGACTCCCAGCCCAGCGAGCGGCCAGAGAGACAGCCGCTGCACACGCCCACCACAAAGATGAAAGGGTGCTCCCGGTGAAAACCCGAATGCCCCAGGGGAAAAGAGCTAGCTACTGACACTATGGCGGAAGTAAGGACAGGACCTCACAAACAAAATGCTGAATAGTTACTCCACCACTCTGGAAGCTTACCATATATTACATGAGAGCAACACATAAACTCTCCCAGTTAAAACAGGACAGGGGAAAAAAAATCACCGACATGTAATGACAGGGGTGGAGGGGATGGGGAACTCTGCACTTCATGGTCTCACGTTCAGACACCTAAGGAGCTCGATTCAGCACCGCCTCCAACTTCCTGCTCCCTCCCATCACCCACTGAGCTGGTCTGGAAAAGAAACCAGGCTCCTTGTGATCAGAAGTCCCCTTTCCAACTTCCGCCTGAGCAAGCAAGTCCTCAGGATGCTCGCCCTCTGTGTGGTGGGGAGAGCCCTGCCGCAGCAGGCCTCATCTGTGGTTGCCCAGCTCTGGCTGTCATTCAGGGAGTAAATTCAATTCTGGGTATATGCAGCAGAAAACACACTATAGCTCTAAAAAGCCACACCCTCCAACCCAGGAATTTATCTCCATCAGTGTGTTTCTCAAGTTTGGTTCTCAGTTGGTCCCAAATTTGGGAACAAGTACTATTCACTAGGCTCCTCCAAACTGAAAACCAAGTCTGGGATGAGGCAGAAAGACTAAAGCAAGCAAAAAGGAAAAAGGGGCCCAGCAGAAGCAAAAGCGCTCCAGGTAACAGAGGAAGCTTGCTGGGATTAATACTCTCACGAGGGCTTCTCTGCGGGCTCAGACAGCCTGCAATGCAGGAGACCCGAACTCGATCCCTGGGTCAGGAAGATCCTTTGGAGAAGGAAATGGCAACCCACTCCAGTATTCTTGCCTGAAAACTTCTATGGACGCAGGAGCCTGGCGGGCTAGTCCACGGGGTCACAAGATTCAGATATGACTTAACAGCTAAATCACCAAACCACCAATTAATATTCTCACAGAAGGAAGAAAAGATACTATGCCCGTGAAACAAGTACAGGATGATCTGATAAAGGAACAGTCAATGAACATGAAAATATGTTTTAAAATTAAGCACAGGAGAGATCAAAATTAAAATACTGCAAGACATCCCCCAGAAACCAGAACAAAAAGATAATAATATGGAAACAGGAAAAAAGAACAGACATTCTATCCAAAAAAAGGTTGCTATATAACCAATAAGAGTTCTAGAGAGAAAAAAGAAAACGGGAGAAAGAAAATTATATTAAAGAAATAAGAAATTTTTTCAGACTTAGGAAATGCGAGTCTTGTCCTGATGTGGCTCGTCAGGTACACGGCTTAATACACTGGACGGCGGGAAGCAGGGGGGTACACACATTAAGATTCAGAGTAAAGCTTCCAGAGACAAAGCTTCTGGAGGTAAAAGTTCTAGAAGGGGGCAAAAGCAGACTAAAAACAGACCAGCTCAAAGGATAAGACTAGTACGCGATTTGTCAACAGGAGCCCAGCAGCACAGAGAACGACGGGACAGGGGCTTCCCTGGAGGTCCAGTGGTTAAGCCTCTGCGCTTCCAGGCCAGGGAGTGTGGGTTCCCACATATCCTATCAAGTGGCCGAAAAAACAGACGAGGGACAATGTCTTCAAAATTCTGAGGGCCAACAATTTTTAACCTGGAAGCCTAGACGAATTATCAATCTAGTAAAGATATTTTCAGACATGCAAGAGCTTGAAAACTGTATGCCCCGAGAACAAACTTCTACTCAGGAAGCTAATGCAAGATTATGCTCCAACCAAACAAGGAAGTAATCCAAAAAAAAAGAGGTCAAGGGGTCTAGAAAATAGGAGATTCCAAAAGAAGAGAAGAGGAAAGAGAAGTCTCTAAATGTCAGTAGGTCTAAGACACATTTTATTCAAAATACACTAAAATATGAAACACTCCAGAAAAAAAACTATTAGAAATAAAAAGGAACTATTGTGTTTGAATATACAATAAATTTAATGACAGGTGTGTGGCAGAAATGCTGGAGGCTCTGGAGAAGCATAGAAGTCTTTTTGCCTCTACAGAAGAAAGGGCAAATTAAAAATAGGTGATTATCAACCAAGGAAAACTGGCCTCATATACCACATGACTCTGCAGTAAATTTATAGATAGGTAGGTAGGTAGGTAAGTGGGCTTCCCTGGTGGCTTAGATGGTTAAGAATCTGCTGGGTTGGGAAAATCCCCTGGAGAAGGGCAGGGCAACCCACTCCAGTATTCTTGCCTGGAGAATCCCACAATCAGAGAGAGGAGCCTGGCAGGCTATAGTCCATGGGGTCAGAAGAGTCAGACACGACTTAAACCACCACCATCACTGGCCTATGCTTATTAAAACTGTCTACTGCATTACAATCCGGGGCAATGTGGAAAGCAGGACATGACTTTCTATTGACCTTAGTGACTAAGCAATGGAAAGAGAAAACAGATGAGATTTAACAGGGTTTATGAGCAGGATAATTTACTTAGGTGAAAAATAATCCCTACACAGATGAGTCTGTAACACAAGTGACAGATAAAGATCTGGGAGAAAAATATTGGACTGAAGTCTTAAAATGAATTCACAAAAGAATGCTATTCCTGAAATAAGCTAGTAATAACTCAGGACTTAGTAAAGGAAAATCGAGTGTAAAACATCTAAAAATATCAGCAGAATGAACATCAATCAGGTTTGCACAGGGCTCTATAAATTTAAAAATGACATGGGGAACTCAGAACTGTGACCGCAGTCCTGGAGCGGTAAGACAATGCTGCTATTTTGGAATCTGTTCTGCATCACAGTGAGCAGTTTTTACTCAAAAATCATTCAGTGTTCTTAAAGCTCTTCATTTGTCTTTTTTATTTTCCTAATATTTTATTTGGCTAAACTGGGTCTAAGTCGTGGCAGGTGGGATCTAGCTCCCTGAACAGGGGTCAAACCTGGCCCCTATACTGGGAGCCCACCTCAGCCCCTGGACACCAAGGAAACCCCAAGCCTTTTCTCTATAAATCAGAGAAACAGGATATTTAACATTTCTAATGATAAAAGCTTATGAATTACAAAACATAAATTATAACATTTATGTATCATTCCAAATGTCTATATCTAAATATCTATGTATAGTTAAAAATTAAGATAATTTTTAAGAATAAAATTTTCATGCAAACTTTCCCAGTTGCTCACTCTAACTCAGTAGTCAGAGAAATACTGGGGGAGATAGTAAGTTTACCCCATGTCTGATTAATAATTTTGAAAAGAATTTTGAACAACTTTTTGTTTTCCAGCAGAGACTACAATCTATATTGATACTGAAACATTAATTTCTACCCAAAGAAAGCTTTCCTCATTTTCATCAGGTATCAATTAACTACATCGATTTAAATACTTTTATATTTATATTCACTTCTCTGAAAATCACTGAAAGAGACGCTAAGATTCTCTTACACTGGAAACGTGGTTTGTTGTCATCCTCCTCTGCCTTCGGATGTACATGAAATCTGAACCTTTGTCCCCAGATTTCCAACTCCATACTCCCTCTCTGGTAAGGAGAAACTGGCTCAGCAAATAATTCCACCATAATGGATTAAGTGGGTCACTCACCTTAACCAAGATTTAACGCTTCAGACTGCACTTTGCCAGTGCGTGGATATCCCCAGAGCTGACGTCTCAAGCAGCTACTAGCTCTGAGGCTTCCTTCAACCTCTACCCACCTACGTGTCCTGGCCCAGTGCTGAGGCCATCCATCCAGCTCCTGCCTGGGTTATAACTCAGCTGCTGGTGCTTCCACATTTGCAGCATTTATTTAGCACTTCCTCTTCCCCCCTCCCTGAAGCAGAGGTTCTAGTCACACCTACAGGCAACAACTTGATTATATTCCCTTCCCAACCAAGCAGGAGGGATGGCCTTACCCAGAGGAGAGAGGGACCAGCTTCAGGAAGCTGCATGCTCTTCCGCTCTCAGTCGTTCTCGTTGGGAGGGTCAGGAAGAGAGTGAAGACGAAAGAGGGAAGATGCTAAAGGAACCTAGTTTTAAGGAGCTGCCAGAGGCTTACGGCAAAGATTCAAAGCCTAAAGAG
The DNA here is from genome assembly GCF_014754425.2 of Oryx dammah. Taxonomy (NCBI): domain Eukaryota; kingdom Metazoa; phylum Chordata; class Mammalia; order Artiodactyla; family Bovidae; genus Oryx; species Oryx dammah. The sequence continues at coordinate 93,218,077 of NW_024070203.1, read as the reverse complement.
AGGTTTAGCAGGGCTAGAACAAAGTCAGAAGTAAATAATACCAAGCAAGTAGATGTTTGAAATATAGGGGTTTTACCCACAAACACACTAGTGCTTCCCTAGTATTCCAGCTTTTCCTGCCTTCTAACTTGAGGCACAGTCGGCTTACACGGCGAGTCACTCGCAGGTGTGCAGCAGGACGATTCAGAGAGACACACACTCGCTTCCTGACTCCTTCCTGTTACAAGCTCCCTGTGCTACGTACACCAGGAGCTTGCTGCAGGTGTGTGTACATACAGTAGTCTCCATCTGCTAATTCCAACCCCTCATTTACCCGCCCTTCTCCCTGCTCCGCAATCTTCTCCTCTGGTAGCCGTAAGTTTGTTTTCTATGCCTGCGAGTCTACTTCTGTTTTATAAGTAAGTTTATTTGTATCCTTCGTTCAGATTTCACATGTTCATCTTCTGTCTGACTTCACTTAGTATAACAATCTCTAGGTTTATCCATGTTGCTGCAAATGGTATTATTTCATTCTTTTTTACTGTTGAGTAACATTCCACATCCTCTTTATCCATCATCTGTTGATGGATATTTAGGTTGCTTCCATGTCTTGGCTACTGTAAACACTGTTGCTAGGAACACCAGGGTACACATACCCCTTTGAATGACAGTTTCCATCTTTTACAGATAGATGCTCAGGAGTCGGAGATGCTGGATCACGTGTAACTCTGTTTTTAGGTTTTTCCCTTTTTTTCTCCCCCTTGGGTTAATACATACTACCTTTTATTGAAACTAATTTGCCTTTCCCAATTATACTGTATTATTTTCATAGTCAAAAAAAAGCAATTTGAGGAGTTCAAGACTACATAATCACTCTGGCTTTGTACAAATAAAAAAGTAGTAATTCTTATACAAATTATTAAGACCAGGTATTCTAAAATTATTCTCCATTGAATAAAATGAACTGCCAAATCCAAAATATTTTTAAATGCTTTTAAAGAGTGATATTTTTCATTTTTATAGTGTATGTACTTAATAATCATTTTTTCTATATGCAACTAATGAAGTCTCACAAGTTGAATCAAGTTTTTAGAAATTCTATACTAATTAGCTTATGTCCCTATCAGGTATTAATGAATGATTATTTATGAAAACAATGTTAAGATTGATAACGAAGTTCACATTTAGAAACACAGGAAAAAATGTTAAGTAACAACCCTTAAAAAAGTGTCAATTTCTTGAATAAAGAAAAACCCATGATCCAACTTCACTCAATATGTCCAATGTGCTTAGTTATAATTAAAGTCTAAGAAGCAATGCTGAAGTTAACATATTAATTTCTCTAGACTTGTATTTTATTCTGTTTGCAATCTCTACCTTCCTCTCCTCTAGCTAAATGATATAAAGAGAAATTTTGTAAAGATGACTACATTAACCAGGAAGTATTCTTTCTGGCATACAATTAAAAATAATGAGAAACTAAATTTTCCTGGATAATTAGTATAATAAATGGTAACCACAATATACAAGTAAATAGAAATATTCTGAATCTGGTGGGAAAAAATTACAGACTGTTTCTACCCTACATTACCTCTATTAAGAATGTAGTTAGTGCCACTGAACTGCACAGTTAAACAGGAATAAAATATCGTTATGTTTTATATTATGTGACTGACTACAATAAAAAAAATTTAAATTAAAAAAAGATTAGGAGACTGACCACCTAAGACCTTGCACACACAGTGATTCTGTCAGCAACGCCACCCGTGGCCGCTGCATAAACTCCTCGCCAAACTCCCCGGGTTGGGACGGAGTTTTCGAGGGCAGGAGTCCACTGTGGGTCCTTCGCCAGGCAAAGCAAGGAAGCTGTTCTTTTCTGCTTCACCTCCCGCAAAAAAAAAGAATAGTTCTACAAGTGAGTATCATATCTAAAAGAAAGTGTGTAAGAAAAAAATGTTAAAATAAAGCATTAGGCCTGAACAAGTCACCGTTCTTACAACAGAATGAAACGCACACATGACGACTTACGCAGACATTCCTTCAAAGCTGAAGCCTGAACACTGGCTAACTGTCTCTCTCTCTGTATAAGCTGCTCCTTGGAGAAACTTGGGAGTGACCAGAGGTCAAGAGGAGAGCCTGAGAAACAGAAAAATCAGTATTAAAGATGGTTTATAACAACTGTTAATATTTAGTTCTCAAGGCATGTGTTAAAATGTAATTAAAAGTCAATTATTTATCTTTCTTCATCTTGCATATTTCAAAGTAAACTAATAAATGAACAGCAGAAAATAAACATACTAAATTTTTCTGCATTTTAAACTTTGACCTGCTTCTTAAATTCAGAGACTTTAGGCAGCAGAGCAGAAGTCCCTTGACTGCATCTTCTACTTCAGCTGCTGAAACCGCTGCGCCAAGCACTGATGGACTATAGGACTGGTCTTCAGAGATGGCCTCCTGTGAATCCGTTTCTGCTTCTCACCTGCTGTGCAGACCTTCCACAGTGAATCTAGGTTACCCCAGGAGACCAATAGGCATGGTCAAAGTGACAATGAAAGACGTAGGTCGCAGAAAGCCTCACAGCTTCTTAGAGCACTCGCTCTAAGAGAAGGTGGCAACCGCCCAAGAATCAGACTTCCCGGAGACGCACTGTTGCGAGGAAGCCCAGGCTGACTGGAGGACAGGCGTGTGAAGAGGAAAGCAGCTCAATCTGCTCCAGCCTCCCCAGCCCAGACACCAAACACGCGGGGCGAGAGCCAGCCTGCACGCCCCGCCCCGTTAAGTCTTCAGATGGAAAGAAGCCCCAGCCGTGGGTGCCGGCAATCACACTCGGGCCTTCGAAGCAGCACCCGGTCACGGCTCTATGAGAGGCTTTACTAAGCAGTCCATGGTAAGCTAGACTTGGGGCAGTCTGTCACACCGTGACGGATGACCCAGGCATGGAGCTTGGACAGTAAGAAAAGATGAGAGTAAATAACAATGAGAAGTAAATTCCAGAAAGATAAATTGTTTAAAGTAGAAAATACTAAAAATTTTCCTGTTTGGAACTGAAGGGGTGACCTGTTACATTTTAAGAAGTATGATACGTAAGGAATTAATTCTCTGCATTCTAAATTGTTCAAATGTGTTACAAAATATTTAAAGTAAAAGTAAATTTACTGAAAGTGAAATGCAGTCTGAAGACAATAAGTTCACTAAAAACCACGTAGTTGACTACTTACACACACAAATGTAAAAATGCTTTGCTTTCCCTCTAAAGCTAACACTCACTCAATCTGGTTTCTTCTGTCGCTTCTTTCAGCTTTCCGTGAATTAAACTGAGCGCAAACGAGCCATTGATCTGGTTGGCTGAGTGAATCAATGTGGCTTTACACTTTCCATTGCCATTACCTCGTAACAAGAGATAATAGCTAGAACTCTCTCCTTTCACTTCAACATCTGGAACTAAACAAAAACAACTGTCTTGTTAATGTTAAGCATGTGAAAATTCAGCAGACAACAGAGCAGAATCATACATTCAATCCATAGGATGTAATTACATTTCTATGTTATTTTAAAACAAGGTGTCACTCAATATATTTGGGACAGCAGTTGTTCATTTAACTGAAAGTGAACTCGCTCAGTCGTGTCTGACTCTTTGCAACCCCATGGAGTATACAGTCCATCGAATTCTTCAGGTCAGAACACTGGAGTGGGTAGCCTTTCCCTTCTCCAGGGGATCTTCCCAACCCAGGGATCTAACCCAGGCTTCCCACACTGTAGGCGGATTCTTTACCAGCTGAGCCACAAGGGAAGCCCTACTTATTTAACTTTTTTAAATTTAATTTATGCATTTAACTGAGGAAGCTGTTTAAAGCCTCATAACAGAAGTGATACTCACAAAGCATGTACATTTTACTTTAAATTAAAACTACAGAGACTCATTGATCGGAGAAAGGAACGGCACCCACTCCAGTGCTCTCACCGGGAGAATCCCAGGGACAGAGGAGCCTGGTGGGCTGCAGTCCATGGCATCTCGAAGAGGCGGGCACGACTGAGCAACTTCACTGTCACTCTTCCCCTTCATGCGTTAGAGAAGGAAATGACGACCCACTCCAGTGTTCTTGCCTGGAGAACCCCAGGGACGGGGGAGCCTGGTGGGCTGCCTCTATGGGGTCGCACAGTCTGACTGACGCGACTCAGCAGCAGCAGCATACTCACTGATTAAGTTTTGATGTGGCTCTTTAGAGTTCTATTATATTTTTTCTATATATTCATACCCGTAATGTATCAACTGCTATTTCCCGCTTTCGTTTCTTTAAAAGTGGAGTAAGCTGGTCCCTGCACGCACACACAGCCCCACTGGTGGGAAAGGAGTGTGTGCGCGTGCTCCCACACGGCGCATCCATAACGGGCTTTACAGTGGGGTGGGCAGCACTCATTTCTCTGGCACGCCAGTAACGCGAAGGTCGGTTAAGACAGCAGAAAGCAAACCAAGAAGGTACAGTGAAGGCCAAGCAGAAACTGTGGGGCCTTTGAGAACAAAGATAGAAACAGGAGCCTTTTTGTAGAAGGTGGTGAACTGGACATGAACATTTATTTTCACTATCTCCTGAAATTCCATGAAATGAGAATAAATTAAAAACAGCAGAGAACTACAGGAACCAATATCTGAGAGAAGAGACAGCAGCAACTGAACTTTGAAAGCAGGAAAGAAGATGAACAATTGGAAACAGACTTCAGACTCCCAGTTGCTGAGAAAAACCATAGAGAGTTTGGAAGCAACAAAATTGATATAACAACGCCCGACACGGGACTCTGGGATGGCACCGGAAACACAATGATGGTGGGACAGGAAAGCAGGCCGAGAGTCTGTCTCAAAGCTGTCTGGTGTCCAGATCCCTCCACATTCTGTCAGGCAAACGACCGTCCTTCCCCCAACCCAGGGGACTTGCGGTTATCCTCTGGAGAAAGTCAAACAAAACGTCCCTGGCCTGGGAGATATGACAGAGCTCAGGGCTGAAGTTGATTATTCATGTATTAAGTGAATGCCGGTCTAAATACTGAGGCCCTTCACCCTTCTTCACTCACGTAACTCCCAGAATTTTGGAGGCCAGAGAGCAGCACTGAGCTTTCGTTTGGAAATGTGGTCAGTACTAGTGTGCTGCGCGCCTAGTCGCTCAGTTGTGTCCAACTCTTTGCCACCCCATGGGCTGCAGCCCGCCAGGCTCCTCCGTGCCTGGGATCCTCCAGGCAACACCACTGGCGTGGGCTGCCCTGCCCTCCTCCACGGGATCTTCCAGACCCAGGGATCAAAGCTGCACCTCTCAGGCCTCCTGCATTGGGAGTTGGGCTCTTTACCGTTGGCACCACCTTAAGTCTCTGCTGCTGCTGCTAAGTCACTTCAGTCGTGTCCGACTCTGTGCGACCCCATAGACGGCAGCCCACCAGGCTCCCCCGTCCCTGGGATTCTCCAGGCAAGAACACTGGAGTGGACTGCCATTTCCTTCTCCAAAGTCTCTAAGCCACTTATTAATCAGGTTGTCTCCATACTATCGAGTTGTAAGAATTTCTTTAAAAAATATCTGTCCGTTTTAAGATAATATGATTGAAACTATTTCCTCTTAGATTTTAAAATTGTTCCTTAGCAGAGTCTTTCAAAAAGGGGACAGGTGAACTTATTCAAACATTAAAGTTTTGGTGAATGTACAGGTTCCTTTTAATAGATCACCCTTTTGGTTCGCGCTTTCTCACAGCGGTCCTGTACTCTAGTGCCTGCATTTAGGCACAAGTAAAGTAACTTCACATATGTAACTGCACATATGTAACTTCACATATGTAACTGCACATATGTAACTTCACATATGTAACTGCACATATGTGTGTGATTTCTGAGTCTCTATATATGAACGTTCAATTATCCCGGTTTATGTTAAAAAGACCATCCTTTTCTCACTGGCACGCCTGTCTATTCTGCTCCACTGACACACGTGAGCTCTGTCTTGATTCTTATAGCTTTAGAGTGAGTTGCAAATCAGGCAGTATAAATTCTCGTAAGCTGCTCTTCCTTTTCAAAATTATTTTGGCCATTCTAGGTCTTTGTAATTTCCTATAAATCTAGTATCAGAAATTGTCAAACTGATTTGACAATTTCTATGAAGAGGCCTCCTGTAATTTCACTACAGATTAGATTGAATCTATTCCCTGTAACTCAGATGATAAAGAATCCGCCTGCGATGCAGGAGTCCTGGGTTTGATCCCTGGGTCGGGAAGATCCCTGGAGAAAGGAACAGCTGCCCACTGCAGTATTCTGGCCTGGAGAATTCCGTGGACAGAAGAGTCTGGGGGGCTCCAGTCCGTGGGGTGGCACAGAGTCGGGCACGACTGAGGGACTCTCACTACTACCCCACTGCTATACGCCAGCGTGGAGAGAAGGGCCAGCGTGGTGCCGCTGCGCTTCCAGACTGCGAACACGCCGCGCCTCTCCAGCCACTGTTCTCTCCCTTCAATGCCCTCAGCGATGTTTTGCAGTTTGCAGTGTACAGGTCTTGGACTTTCTGTTAGATCGAGCCCCTGTGTTCCATCCACTGATTTCTGGTCTAATCTCCTTCCTCTCCGTAACTTGGGTTCAGTGTTCCAGCTTCCTGAGGTTGATGTCGACTTCAGGCCTTCCTTCCATTCTAAGATAAGCGTTCAGAGCCGCTGAGAACTGCAATGAGGGGCATTTGACCTGTGGGCCATTTAGAAGTGTGCTTAAATTCTAGTTTCCAAATATTTAAAGTATTTCTCAGATTTCTTTCTGCTGTTGCTTTCTAATTTAATTCCATTATAACCAGAGAAAACGTTGTGTATTATTTTTATCCTTTTAAATTTACTGAGCCTTGTTTAATGGCCTAACAAACATATAATCTATCCTGAAGAAAGTCCCATCTGTGCTTGAAGAGAACAAATACGCTGTTCCATGGTATGTTTAATAAAAGTTAATACAAAAAAAAAAAAATTAAAAAAAAAAAAAGTTAATACAGTAAAGTTGGTTGACTGTTTCTACTACTGGATTTCTAACATCTAGAATAATGCCCTGAACACAAGGAGCACATAATAAATGTGAGTTTTGCTGACTGAAAGAATACTTTGTCTTTGCCACTGAAATCTCTTTAAAAATCTTTATCCAAGTCCTTTACCTCTTCTCAAAGGCAAAAATATTTATAAAATAAATTACACTGAGTCACCTCAACCTTGTCAGTTTCAGCTCACTATTTTGAAACACTTTTACCCCACTGATTAGAGTATGAAGAAGGTACAAGCTTCCTCAATGCAAAGTACTTTATTAGTCCTAACAATTTTTTTTTTTTGCCGAGTATCTTCAAAATGTTTCCTTTCAAAGAATTCCAATTTTTAAAAAATGTGGCAAAAGTAGAACTCAGGGTGGTGAAATGATCACAGATACCAGTAGAAAGACTTGGGTGGAAATTCTGACTTCATCCTATGACCTTAGGCAAGTTTCCTGGTTTCTCTGTACCTTAGCTTTTTCATTCTTTATATAAAATTAGGCAGTGATCAACATCCAATTTTTTGACAATTTCATAAAACATCTCTGTGAACATATGGTATACCAGGTTCTTTTCATTAAACAACTGGATTTTTAATACAAGTTTAAATATAGAGGCCTTTCTTCAGAAATGTAGTAGGGTTTAGTTACTTGCATTTGTTTCCATAGTTCTACATTTTTCCCAGTACCATAATACTCGAATACTTCAGCAGAAATCACTTTTAAAAATCATTCTTTTGCCACTCAATTTAAGCATATTTCAAATTGGGCACTGTTCTATTTTAGGTCAAATTATATGAATTGCTGATATTTAACAATTTTCGACATACCACAGTTCAAACTAACACATATATGTATTATATACATCCCTTGATTTCTCACATTAAACCTGAAGAACTGATAAAAACTGGAGCACTGCAGTCCATTCAAAGTCTTTCTTCACTTTTCCAGAAAGCAGTTACGACTAATTGGAAATACAATCTACATTTCACTCATTATTTAACAATTATTTTTGAGTACCTATTAAGTGTCAGGACTTCCCTGTTAGCTCAGAGGGTGAAAAAATCTGTCTGCAGTGCAAGAGACCTGGGTTTCGATCCCGGGGTCAGCAAGCTCCCCTGGAGAAGAGAGCAGCTAGCCCCTCCAGTATCCTTGCTTGGAGAATCCCATGGACAGACGAGCCTGGTGGCCACAGTCCATGGGGTCCATCAAGGGTCAGGCACTGCTCAGGGCACTGAGAATAAAGCAACAAGTAAAAGCAAAAAGTTCACCTTGTCTCTTCTCCTCTCCAGCGAGAGAAATGCACACAGTAGGTATACTAGATGGCGGGAAGCACTAAGGACAAAACTAGAGCTGGGATGACGAGAGGCGTCAGGAGTGCAGTCCAGCTGCAGCTTTAGACAGGAGAGTGGAAGTTAGGTCCTGAGCGAGAGAATGACTATGGAGGAGCGGTTTCCCAAAACTGAGACCTGGCCACTCTCGGTAAGAACTGAACCTGTGACCCCCATCACCGTCTAAGCGCCCCAAGGGCAAGTTCTTTGTTCCATTTCCTGCCGGTCCAGCATGTAAAACACAACTAGTATGTTTCAGCTGCTCAGTAAAAGTCTGTTGAAAACCTTTAGTATTTCATACATATGCAAATACAAATAAATGCTTACATTCATACACCTGAACAGATGTTTGTACTACAAATGGTAGCAATGATAACCTCTGCACAGGTTTCATTTATGTACTAGCTCCTGGGGATTATTTCCAGTTGGTTACTACTAAATACAATGTTCTGTATTTAGTATTTGTATAACTAAGTATTTTGTGCAAGTGATTGTGTAAGTAGCACTTTGTATACGTAAGACCTATAGCTCCTTCTCCATATCTATTTTCCAAGTTAGGGTGTAAATTCTAGAAGGGGGGAAGCCATGTCTGCCTTGCTCACCACCAATCCCCAGACTGCGGTACCATCCCTAATTCACCTACGAAGCATGAACAGAAAGGTATGACTGAATGAATAATGAACCAGATCATGAAAGTACAAAATCAGGAGGAGTTTCAGCAAAGAGAATAAAGTGCAATTTGGAGGAAAGGGAACATGGAAGGCACCACCAGAGAACAGCTGGGCAGCATTCACTGGCTGTGGGGAAACAGAGTTTTGATTTAGAAGTTCCTATCTTACCTGGCAGTGAGAGAGGCTACTGGCAGGGGCACCACAAAAGGGCTATGATGTCTCCCATGGAAGGGGCATCAAACGTACACGCGCTAAAACTTGGCTACTCTTTACAACAGAACCTTTGCCAGTGGGTAATTTCCCCTACAGGAAGGGTTATGAGTAAAACAGAACTTGATAATCAACTGTCCGATTTGATTGCTTCTACTTCTAACATTAAAAAAAAAAAAAAAGTACTGTGAGGTGTCAGCTTAATCAGCCCTTAATGACACAGCCTAATCAGTAATCGACAGTCTGGCTTCAAAGATGGTCATGTGATAGATTTTTAATTATTTTTCAGAAGTTACCAATATAAATCCCCAAATTTAAAGAGGAGATTAAAAAAAATCAAATCAAGCCAACTGATAAGGTTTTTTCTTAGACCTGCAATAAAAACTATGGAAAAAAAAATAACTAAGAGTAAATTCTAAATCAAAAAATTATCTTGGAAAAAATTACAAGAGGAAAAATAAATAAAGGGCTGTCCAGAATACACTCAAGTTTAGTTAAGAGATGTTAGTGTTCAATCCATGTTAATAGCTTTCAGTTCAGTTCAGTTCAGTCGCTCAGTCGTGTCCGACTCTTTGTGACCCCACGAACTGCAGCACGCCAGGCCTCCCTGTCCATCACCAACTCCCGGACTTCACCCAAACTCACGTCCATCGAGTCCGTGATGCCATCCAGCCATCTCATCCTCGGTCGTCCCCTTCTCCTGTCCCCAATCCCTCCCAGAATCAGAGTCTTTTCCAATGAGTCAACTCTTCACATGAGGTGGCCAAAGTACTGGAGTTTCAGCTTCAGCATCATTCCTTCCAAAGAAATCCCAGGGCCGATCTCCTTTAGAATGGACTGGTTGCATCTCCTTGTTCTCCAAGGGACTCTCAAGAGTCTCCCTTCTCCAACACCACAGTTCAAAAGCGTCAATCCTTCTGATAGACAGAGGGCCTGAAGAGCTATGGACGGAGGTCTGCGACACAGTACACGAGACAGGGATCGAGACCATCCCCAAGAAACAGAAACGGAAAAAGGCAAAACGGTGGTCTGAGCAAGCCTTACAAACAGCTGAGAAAAAAAGGGAAGTTAAGGCAAAGGACCAAAGGGAAGATATACTCATTTGAATGCAGAATTCCAAAAACTAGCAAGGAGAGATAAGAAAGCCTTCCTCAGTGATCAAGGCAAAGAAATAAGAGGAAAACAACAGAATGGGAAAGACTAGAGATCCCTTCAAGAAAATTCAACATATCAAGGGAACATTTCATGCAAAGATGGGCTCAATAAAGGATGGAAATGGTATGGACCTCTAGTGGAGGTGATGGAATTCCAGCTGGGCTGTTTCAAATCCTAACAGAAGAAGTTGTGAAAGTGCTGCACGCAATATGCTAGCAGATTTGGAAAACTCAGCAATGGTCACAGGACTGGAAAAGGTCAGTTTTCATTCCAATCCCAATGAAAGGCAATGGGCAAAGAATGCTCAAACTACACACAATTGCAGTCATCTCACACGCTAGCAAAGTAATGCTAAAATTCTCCAAGCCAGGCGTCAACAGTACATGAAATTCCAGGTATTCAAGCTGGATTTAGAAAAGGCAGAGGAACCAGAGATCAAACTGCCAACATTTGTTGGATCATCGAAAAAGCAAGAGAGCTCCAGAAAAACATCTACTTCTGCTTTACTGACTATACCAAAACCTTTGACTGTGTGGATCACAACAAACTGGAAAATTCTTGAACAGATGAGAATACCACACCACCTGACCTGCCTCCTGAGAAACCTGTATGCAGGTGAAGAAGCAACCAGAACTGGACATGAAACAACAGACTGGTCCCAAATCGGGAAAAGAGTACATCAAGGCTGTATATCGTCACCCTGCTTATTTAACTTCTATGCGAAATACCAGGCTGGATGAAGCACAAGTTTGAATCAAGAATGCCAAGAAAAATATCAATAACCTCAGATATGCAGATGACGCCACCCTTATGGCAGAAAGTGAAGAAGAACTAAAGAGCCTCTTGATGAAAGTGAAAGAGGAAAGTGAAAAAGTTACCTTAAAGCTCAACATTCAGAAAACTAAGATCATAGCATCCGGTCCCATCAGTTCATGGCAAATAGATGGGGAAACGGTGGAAACAGTGTCAGACTTTATTTTTGGGGCTCCAAAATCACGGCAGATGGTGACTGCAGCCATGAAATTAGAAGACGCTTATTCCTTGGAAGAAAAGTTATGACCAACCTAGACAGCATATTAAAAAGCAGACACATTACTCTTCCAACAAAGGTCTGTCTATTCGAAGCTATGGTTTTTCCAGTAGTCGTGTATGGTTTTAAGAGTTGGATTATAAAGAAAGCTGAGCACCAAAGAATTTATGCTTTTGAACTGTGGTGCTGGAGAAGACTCTTTAGAGTCCCTTGGACTGCAAGCAGATCCACCCAGTTCACCCTAAAGGAGATCAGTCCTGGGTGTTCACTGGAAGGAGTGACTGATGCTGAAGCTGAAGCTGTAATCCTCTGGCCACCTGATGGGAAAAACTGACTCACTGGAAAAGACCCTGATGCTGGGAAAGATTGAGGGCAGGAGGAGAAGGGGACGGCAGAGCACGAGATGGCTGGATGGCAACACTGACTCAAGGGACATGAGTTTGAGCAAGCTCTGAGTGTTGGTGATGGACAGGGAAGCCTGGCGCGCTACAGTCCGTGAGGTCACAAAGAGTCGGACACGACTGAGCAATCGAACTCAACTGAACTAGGGTGACTTGTAAAAGAGGTAAACAAAACAGCCGGTAAACTAAAACTCTAAATCTCCTGCCTTGATGACTCACTGAGATATACATCTAAAACTAAACTCTAGCTTTAACTTTCTACATAAATACTATGTGCATTTCAGATTCAACATTTGTTAACATTGATTTCAATGTCTCACCTATTTCCTCCAAAGTACTGGGAAAGCCACTGATTGTAAACTGTATCCCCTGGCATTCTAGGGCTCTAGAGTACCTCTGCAGCTTTCCCAGTAAACAACCTGCCCCCAATACGGGAGAGGCAGAAGACGCAGGCTCGGTCCCTGGGTCGGGAAGATCCCCTGGAGAAGGAAATGGCAAGCCATCCAGTACTCTTGCCTGGAGAATTCCAAGGACAGGGGAGCCTAGCAGGCTACCGTCCACGGGGCACAAAGAGCTGGGCACGGCTGAGCACGAGCACTTGACTTGAGAGCATCTCGAGACGGAGCACAACAGCGGGCCATAAGCGCAGAGGTAAACTGAGCGAAAGAAAGACGTGTCCGACGCTCGGCGACCCCATGGACTACCCAGTGACGGACATTTCCAGGCCAGAATACTGGAGTGGGCAGCCTTTCCCTCCTCCAGGGGATCTTCCCAACCCAGGGACTGAACCCAGGGCTCCCACATTGCAGGCGGGCTCTTTACCAGCTGAGCCACCAGGCACAGTCCACAAGCACTGTCCAACTGGAATATACACTGGCAAAGAATACAAAGGAACACACTTTGGCGATGTGACTTCGGACAAGCGACTTTAACATCTGACCCACCATTACTTCAGGAAATATTAGTTTTGATTTAAATAATCTGAATTTATAGTAGAAATTAATGACATCTTGAATGTAATAGATTATTAGAGGCCTGGGTTCAAATCCTTGGAGGAGTTAACAGAGCTATTAACTGGAAGAGACAGGATTTGAAACAAGATTCTGCCAGTTAATAGCTCTGTAATTTCTCCAACCCCCAATTTTCCACATCTGTTGAATGGGTATAAATGTAATTTCATAAAGTTATTATAAAATTTAAATGAATCAAGATTTCTAAAGTACTCAAAATAGTGTACAGCATATAAAAAGTTGTTAAATTCTATTAATTTCATCAAAAAATTGTAACGAGTTTATTTTTTAATATATCATATAATAATCACTTTATTTCCATCAATTTTATTCCTGAAATGGCTCTAAGAAACCCAGGTTCAATATAACTAGCTATCTAATTAACCAAGATTTGTGTCTTTTGAACACTGATATTTTACGAATGAATTAAGGTTATTGTATATATATTGCAGTAGGTTATTAGATTAAAAAAATCTTAGTACGATACAGGTCTTTCTTAATCAGTAGTAACAAATAACGTATTTTCTCATGAAGAAGTGTCGTCTCCTTCAGATCTTGTATGCGCATTATCTATGCTGCACCATGAACGCTGGACTGCTTACCACTGATTGTCCCAGGTTTTCTAGCCATATACTCCTTCCATCTTCTTGAACTGAGCTGGCTGGGAGGAGGAGCAAGTATGCGACCCATGGTACACGGCAATACAAAAAGAGCACCAGCCTGGATAAAACAGACCATACTTTGAGTGACTGCACACAGAACGCAACTTTAAAATAGCGCCACCTGACAACCCTCTACTCACATCTCACCTACATACCACACCCTTAATAACGCTCTCTCCCAAAAATTTCACTATAAAAGCTAAAAAACCAAAAACCCAAAACACAGCCTCACCTCTACCAAAAAAGAAAAAGCCAAAAAACGTAGAAAGGTATTCAGCTACAAGCATTCCTTTCCTTCCATGTATCTGAAAACCATATTTACAGTATCTGACTTAAGTTTAGGTTGTGGGTATAATTTCTTAGTCTATCTGCAAATCAATGAGAGGCCACAAATCCTATCTGTCCTCAAAAGATTCTGGTCACACTAAGCCATAATTTTACAACTTCGGGTCTAAATGGATTATTGTTCTGGCTTCAAAATTAGAGTCAAAAGGCCACTTCATAGCTTCTGTCCCTAGGGATCAGAGACTCGATGCTAACAGGTATAAATTCAGAGAAACCAGGAATCATATGCCAGAGAACATACAGCAGCGTCCAGCTGATTCATGCCCAAGCTCAGCTTAGTCATCCTCATATTCCCACGGCTGGGTGCACAGATGTTCATTAAATATTTGTTCCCCCAAACACAACATAACATATTTAGGTAAATTCTCAGTTTGATTAAGCACTGAACAATACAAATTGCAACCTTGAAAGCTGTACTTTGCTTGTTATTTTAGAAATGTAAGCTACAAAATCAGCACATCTCAATATACACATTTTTAAAATTTGGGTGAAATTTAGGCACGAAGCATCTCAAATCTAAAGCAAAGTCACTTTTAATTGTCTTTTGTAGACAGATGGGTTATATGAGATATGTGACACAAAGTTAATTAACTTTTTGCTGCTATTTATTATTTTTGCTTATGTATTCTTAACAGTTATAAAAATAAGTCTACCAGGGCAAAATAAGGAAGGTAAAATTAAATATGTTTACTTTCCTTTATTATTATAGCCATAATCTTTTTAAGTCAAATATATTCTACATACTCAAGATTAGACATTAAAATAAAAATATTTAGGAAAATAATCATTAATTCTAAAAGATATATGTTTAATTTTCTAAACATTAAGTCCTAATTCTTCCTCCTTGCATAAATAAGACTTCTTAGCCCAAAATGCATGACAAGACCATCTGGCCCAAAGGGGAGACAAAGCTGTAATGTTAGTATGCCAGATCAGAGTCCAGTTATAGTTTAACAATTATATGACCGTTAAAATTATAGTTACAGCTTAACAATGTAGAGATGCTAAACACAGTTCAAAGCATAACTTATACCCTGGTATAAATATCCGATCCACCATCCAGATAAATAACCACATTTCTGAGACAGTCTGTTTTTGATTAAACATTTACTACAAAAATGAAAATAAACATTTCTACATCACATATGCTATAATTTCCTACAAAATAAACTTATGTCAGTAGTTTACAGGACTCTGGCAGCAAACCTGGATTCTGACGAGCTGCGCTCACTCCTACACGAACCCTTAGGCAGGCTCTGAGACTTGAGAACGAGGCTTTCGGTTTCACCTTCCATTTCAAAATTTAAGACGACATTCCAATGCCTTTCAGAGGGCAAGCACCGAACAAGCAGGCACTAGTATGACAATCGTTCCCTTAGCCTTATAAATTCTCTTTAACAGAAATGTTCCTGCCCATATGATTAACAGATATTATGATTCCCTAACAATCTTATCTTGCCTTTTTCTAATCTAATAAGCATTCCTCTAAAAGGCTTTTATTTTTATTCTGGGGATAATCAAACATTCTTTTTAAGCTCAGAAGTTGACCTAGGATCACAGAAATCGCTAGAATTTAAGCACTATGATAGCTTCCCAAGGAGGGACCTTGTCCACTTTATTCTCTCCAGTACCTGCAACAAGCAAATGTCAGGCAGTCCAAAAAAAAGAAATAAATGAAAACCATGTTATAAAGCACTAGGATTATTTCAAGCAATGAGCCTGCAATTTAAAATTTTCTTTCAAAAAATGTAAAAGACTAATTTTAACCCAATGTAAAAGGACAATGAACTGTTTCACATTTACAGATCTATCAGCCAAATTACATAATCTATGTTTTCAAAAATTATCCCTTTTGCTGCATTAAAGTAGGAACATATATTTAAAGATCCAATATTTGTCCCTGACTCATAGAGTACAGTCCAATATTCTATGGTCATCGCCCAAGAAACAATAAAAATGACAATCTAATACAACAAATTTAAAATAAAACAACTGAAAATATGACATGAATAGATACCAACAGTTTAGCTGCCTTCTAGGATTGGTCTTGCCTATCTTCAGTAGATGGATTAATAATTATTTTGTACGTGTGCCAAATTACAGGTATATGCCTGATCTTGACTTGAAACATTATCTATAAAACTAAGGACTAAAGATTTCATTGTAACTTCAAAAAGAGGGTTACCTAGAGCTTTATACAATTCGGGAAAATGTTTCACTTAAGTGTGTCTATCATCTGGGCCATATAAATATTTTGCCACAGAACTGAAATCAAATGTGAAAGAGTAAGTTAACAATAATCTAATGTAGCCTGAAACTTTAAAGCAATTAATTACCAATCATGAAGGTTATTTTCAAAAATCTCTTCTAAAAAAACAAAAATCACTTCCTGTCTGCAGTGGACTCTGGAGTTATAAGAAGTCCAAAATATTTTAATATGAATTAGGACCAAAACAATGTGTTATGTGAAAGAAACCAAATCATCACACAAAGACAGATTAAAATATATGTATATTCCCTTTTCTCACACATCTGTAAACACTGAGTTAAAAACAAACAAAACCCCACTTTCTATACCTCACCACACAGGGAAGAAATCTGCTCCAACAGCAACTTGGAGTTCTGCCTGGTACTGTTTTTTGTCAGTCCCCTGTACTAAGGAGTTAAAGAAATGATGGAATGGTTAGCTGTCAAATGACTTAACTTCCTAAAGTAAGTTTGATCCTCCAACTCACAAGATGTTTAAATTCATTTATCAAAAATTTTAAACTAGGAACTCACAATTACTCCTCTCCATAAGGACAATTATTTTTCTGCTTCTGAAGATACACCAAGAAGTAGGGATACTGCAAACTATTGGAACCAGAGATCTTAAAACCTGGAGCTTCTGAATAAAAATTCAAGGACACTATGTGCTAGTGTTTCATTTCCACCCACAACAAATTCTTTTTATACAAAATATTCTGTTATTAGGTGTATTCTTAAAACATCTTAGATATATTTTCTTTAAAAAGATTCTAAACTGTGCTGAATATCTGCAGACGAATGTGAAGGCTCACATTTACTTAGGCCTTTAAAACGATACAGTAGAACGGCACTCCTATCTATCCTTTCAATGTCAAGAGAAACATCTGAACCTTCCAATAGTATATAAATTATTTTGGTTTTCTTCACAGACTCCTAACATTTTTCCCTCTTCCCTACCCCACAAATGCGTGATAATTTCAGGAAGCCTCCTGCCTATCCTAAAGGCATAAGTACACTACCTGAAGGAGGATTCTTTTTTGCAAGTTGTAGCCCTTCTCTTAAAACAATGGCAATGAAAGGTATACTGATATTATCAAAAAAATGAAAAACAACAAAAGTACAGCCAAATATTTAAATGTGGTGGTGCCAGGAAAAAACTCTATTTAACACAGAAAATGTGATCTATGATGAACAGATAAATGAAAAGGATACAACTCAAATTCAATGTCTGACATATAGCAGGAGGGTAGATCTGATAATTTTATCATCTGCACAAATTCTAAAGCAGGGCCATAATAATGGAAAACCTAAAAAAGAAAATAAAATTATGTAAGGTTTTAAATACCAGAAATAAAATGAAAGTGAACAAATTAGTGATCAGGTTTTAAACCTTTAAAATTGGTCTTAAAAAGACAGTATTTATACATTATGCAAGCCAAACACTTCATTCTCTATAACAGACAAGAATTTCTTCCATTCGAATTCTAGCTTTCAGAGTGGAGAGATAGACACAGAGATTTCCTAGAAAGGAAAGTTTCTAGAAAGAGTTTACAGGAAGAAAGTAAGTCTAAAAAGAGGTAAGCAACAGGGGACAAGAGTTCTCAACTTTTCCTGTTTATCTCTAGCTAGACAGACAGATACGCCAGGAGGCTAGGTTACTCAAGTGGCTCTGAAAAAGTGAGAAAGAAAAAGAAAAGACGCACCAGAATGGACTCTGACTGGTATGCTGAGATGAAAAAAAAAAAAAATCCTTGGAGAAAATACCAAAGTAATTAAAGAAAGAACTAGTGAAACCAAGAGTGCTAATTAACAAAGCAAGCTCCACTCGAAGAAATAAGATTAAGGATTTCTCTGGATAGAGTCTAAAACTAAACTAAGAGTGAGCTAGTGAAGAAGGTATTTCCAAGGTTGGGGTTAGAGTACTTAATAGGAAGGGCAAAGAAAAGCAAAACCATCTTCAAACAACACAAAATCTTAAACTTGCAGAAATCTGACTAATTTTAGCATATACGATTACATGTGTGTATGTGTGTGTATACACAAAAATACGCAAGACACAAAGTGTGTATTTATATAAAGATTCGTATACTCAAGGGTACGGTTTTTTCAAGTCATACGTGGATGTGAGAGCTGGCTCATAAAGAAAGCTGAGCGCCCAAGTACTGATGTTTTTGAACTGTGGAGTTGGAGAAGACTCTTGAGAGTCCCTTGGACTGCAAAAAGATCAAACCAGTCAATCCTAAAGGAAATCAATCCGAAATATTCATCAGAAGGACTGATGCTGAAGCTTCAATACTTTGGCCACCTGATGCAAAGGGCTGACTCATTAGAAAAGGCCCTGATGCTGGGAGAGACTGAAGGCAGAGGGGACGACAGAGGATGAGATGGTTGGATGGCATCACCAACCCAACTGACGTGAGTTCAAGCAAGTTCTGGGATTGGTGACAGACAGGGAAGCCTGGTGTGCTGCAGTCCATGGGGTCGCAGAGTCGGACGCGACCAAGCGCCTGAACTGAAGCATGCGTTTGTGCGTGTGAACACAGAGACAGAGAGATCAAAGCCTGTTCTCTTTGCACTGTGGCATGCTCCCTTCAAACTGAATCCTAGGAAGCTCAAAAGGTAAAGGCCAAACCTAAAGCAGCTTCAGGCCGATACTGAGCTAACATTAGGGTCATTCCATTTTGAAAAGAATCTAAAACAGTGATAGTTTTTCCCAACACTCAATGCCGATAACACACTATAATTTAAGAACAATTATAATACAAGTTGTATGAATGAGCACACTTAAGCACGTATATTAGCCAAGTTAACTGAAGATTCAAATGTATCTTCTAACGATATTTATGAATGGATGATTGTAAAAACAAGCACGGATTACCTTTGGCAAAATATCTTCATCCTTTGATGGTATTAACTTTTGGTCAAGAAAGCAAGTTTTTAAATTAGATGTACTAAAATTCTTCCGTGTGACTCCCTTTAAACAAAATTCAGGAAAACTTATTTCACTTCCAAACTGAAAAGAAACACAGAGAGCAGTTACAGACATCATGAACTAAGTTATGAAGATTAATGCATCTTATTGCAACATAAAAGTTGAGAGGAAAACCATATATTAACTCATTTCTGACTCCTCGGCTCAAAATGCAGTTCTTCCATTTACGTACACATCATTCGTATTTCAACTTACACGTGAATTTTTCATGAAACGCTCTCCTTGGCCTTTCATGAGCCCACAAGAGTATGTTAAGCCTATTCTCTGGAACCACAGGGGCTTCCTGATGGTTCAAATGGTTAAGAATCTGCCTGCAGTGCAGAAGACTGGGGTTCGATCCCCGGGTTATTAGGAAGATCCCCTGGAGAAGGGAATGGCAACCCACTCCAGTATTCTTGCCTGGAGAATCCCATGGACAGAGGAGCCTGGTGGGTTACAGTCCATGGGGTCGCAAAGAACCGGACACAACTGAGCAACTAAGCATAATAGACGGAAATACATCAAATACCAGAAATACTTATTTCAACGTGGATACAACTTATATGCAATGAAACAAAGCAGCTTGGACAAACATGAACTTAACTAATGTTAAAAGCTATGTTTTAAAATAATGTTACATTCTAGAATTACAGTGCCCAAAACAATCATAGTGACTATTTAAATTTAAATAAAGTGAAAAATTCAGTTCTGTGTTTGAAGTAGTCACATAGAAAGTTCTAGTAGCAACATGAAGCCAGTGGGCTATTGTATAAGTATAAATTCAGAACATTTCTATTAATGAAGAAGTTCTACTTAGATAAGTGTTTTTCCAGAACATCTTCAAATGGTACATTTTCATTAGGATTCATTTATATTATCTGTGTTGTAAATAAAGTTGAAAGGCCTGCTTTGTAAACTGTGGTAACAGAAATCCACTTACCTTCCTCTCCCATATCTGAATCTTTCCCCTCCATAGCTCCTTTGAATCAATAGCATTTCTGAGATCTTCAAAAGATACAATATTAGCAGAAAGGTATTCTGCAATTTTCTGATAATTTCTATAAATAAAAAGTTCATGATAATTCAATACAGGCTTTTAAATTTGACTTAGATTTAATGGTTATAGTTAACTACAAGCTAAACAAGCAAAATGTAAAGTTTATATTTCTGCTTTTATCTATTAACATTACAGAACATTCATTAAATCAGTCTCTGGAGAAGTTTCCAGCATATGTTCATTTAATCTCAGCATCACCATGAATTATGAATAATTATCCTTAACGCTACAGACGACTAGATTTTCCTATTGCTATTTACTGGCTTTAACATGTCAGATACACACGTATGTACACACATATACAGACAAAAAGAATGAAATTCGTATCTTCAAAAGAACTGCTTTCCTAAACTGCTCCCACAACGGCTCTGTATGAAGTTCCTTAATAGCACTGACAGACTATCCTGACTATACGCATTCCAGTTCCTCCCTGAACTTCAATGAAAACCATCAAATCTCACTTTTGTAGTTTCCCAGTAAATACTGCTGTGCTTGGCATAATGACAGTGGTCAACAGACAGCTGCTGAATGAAGAAAGTCATGCCGTGAACAAACCCAGCACCTATTTAAGGATCGAAACTAATACACAGCTGATCCTTACTCAAGAGTCATAAAACACAACAGTGTATGTTAATTTCTCCATTGCACATAAGACAGAAAACCACGGCATCATAAATCCAGTGTCTCCACACACCCACGGCATTTATCGCCATGCCCACTGGACAACACAACCCTATTTAAAAAGACACAGTCTGTTTGGAGAATAACGCTCAATAACGGTTCAAAAACAGTATCCGTGATATTTACTAAAAGCTTAAAACTTCTGAGAAAAATAAAGTGTGAAATTAGGGAAATCCAAGTTCTTCTCAATGGAAAACTCTCTAATTGCAGTAGGACATATCGGGTTGGTCAAAAAAGCTTCATTTTTCCCGTAAGATGCTGCTTTCTTGGCCACCCCATAAAACTGTCACATTTTAAAAGATCCTCAAATGCTGGGTCTGTGAAAAGCAGGGTAGCAACTTAACTGTAAAAACAAATAGCACAGACAGCTTACATTTCACAATGATCTCCTGCTATGGTAATTTTTGCTGAATGCCATTCCTTCAAATGTTTTAATGCTCCGACAGTAGGCAAACAGTCTCTCAGTTTTGGAGGATCTTTGTCAGAAGGCAACAGTATTATATCTATCATTGCTCTACCTAGAAAGAAATAAAAGCATTTTTATAAGTATTTTACATTTTTGTTTTGGAGCACAGTTGATTAAGTGTAACTTTTTAAAGACATTAGACCCGAAATGCCTCAAAACAGTATTCTGGACAATTGAATTTTATGTTTATTTAGAAGATGAAGGAGGATTTTAACTTTAATTTCTGAAATTCTTCAAAACAGTACACATCTTCAGGAGTCTGAAATTTTTAAGTGTTTATCACTTGATTTAAAGCCATGTTATCTTGAAATAGCTAGCATGTGCCAGAAAAACAATGGACTACGTCATAATCACTTGCCAATTATGTGCCAGTGGTTAATAACACATCGCTGTGAGGCCATCAATACTACTGTTGCTCTGAACAGAGGGAAAAAAACGTGCAATAACACATCGCTGTGAGATCATCAATGCTACTGTTGCTCTGAACAGAGGGAAAAAAACGTGCAATTCATTATGCTCTTCTATACTTGATCTTCTTACACAAAAGGGAATGAGTTAGGGTGAAACTGAAATGCTCAAATAAATTATTTCTCTTTCTAAAGAACAATAAGACACTCAGAAAATTCAATTATACTGACGGTATCACTGGTTCCTGAGAAAGAAGGTTACTTCATGAAACTTTAAATTTTATAAAATGATAAATTTTACTGAAGGATAAGAAAAATCAAAATCAAACAGAAACCAAACCAAAGTAGAACAATGAAAGTATTTCAATTTGCCAAAATAGCAACTCCACATTTCATATTTTGAACTTCATAGAAAAAAACTGATGCTTATTTGTCAATCTACTTAGCTCTTTTCCATATAAGATCTTTTATGCTAAAATACAATCCTGAATATAAGGATTAGATTTGAGCTAAAATCCTTTATGATAATCACATAGACTTTACTTATCACTGTATACTCAGCTCCCAGTACAATGCCTGACACGTAACAGACACAACCAATATCTGCTTAATAACTGACCTCCAATAACGAAAATACTCAGAAAACTCTTTAAAAGTATTTGTGGATGCCAAAATATATCAAATTTTTGATGAATCAAGTAACTGACTCACCTTAAGAAAAATTTAAGATAAAATACAGTTTTAAGAAAAAACAATACAGTATTTCATAAAATATGCTTCCCATTACAGAAAAAAAAATGAACTGCATAAAAAAAATTGAATCAAGGGCTTCTTTTACTGTATGACTTTCTATATGACAATATATATAGCTGACTTTACACCAGGAAAGAATGCTACCCAAATGATCTACGTTAAAGAATTTCTTTTTCCAGGGGTTGTCATGGGACAAGTGTTCTAAAGAACATTGTGGAAAACAATGGTAGACAGTAGAAAGATTCTTCTTCAGTAATAACTGAAGAAGGAGACAGACGAGTATTTACTTTTGTAAGTTCTAACTTTTGTCTAAGTAAATGAAAACAATTTAAAAAGCTAATATCTCAACAATGTATTTTATTAAAGTAGTGGAGAATTTGTTTTTCACAACTTCAAATAAAAATCATTTTTCATTTTTAATTTAAAAATCAGAAGTGAGAACACAAGCATGAAGACTGAGTTTATCATTCCCTCACACACAGTGTAAGATAAGATACAAATGCTGAAAATAGCCACAAGGTATTACCAGGAGCAGGAAGCTTGTCTGATAACTGATGCAAACTTTCCGCAGATTCTTCATAAAGGCTAAAACAAAAGAGAAAGTAGGGGAAAAAAGTCATATATAATCATAATTAGGTCATATTAAGCAAATGGATCTCTGTGCCAGACACTATTAAGTATGTTAGCATTATCTCATTTGACCTTCATGACAATCCCATTAGGCAATACTCTTAATACTATTTATATCCTCACTTTAAATAATTCAATTAAAGTTCACATCAGTAGTAGGTATGAAAGCTAGGATTCAAACCCTGAATCCAAGTTCTAAGCTACACTCCCCAAATAAGCAACAGTTAACAAACAAGGGGTGAAAACCCCTCCCTAAATTATATCTAGTAATTAAATATAAATCATAACTAGTAGACCAAACATTTTTCTGAACCCTACAAAGTAAGGTATTCCTAAGTGGTTAATAAAGATGGCTACTGCTTCCCTCTGAGCGACACAGAACAGACGGCAGGAAAACATGACACTCTCCTTCGATTCTTTAAAATCTATTAAAAATCTCTTAGTTTCATCCATGTAATGAATTTTTCTCAAAATAGCTTGCTAGATAGCATAAAGGTACCTGAATCTTTTATTATAAACTCATCATTGTTTAAGAAACTTAAGGCATCTTATGGTAAAGTGCAGTTTTCAAGCTCCCTCTTGTGGAAAGAGTTATTAAGTCACTTAATGGAAACGGCTGTTTTTGCACTCACCATCTTCGACAGTGGTGAGAAAACATGGAACGGTACGGTAAGAGCCCTACGGCTAGAAGGCAGCTTAGAAACCATCCAAAAGGCCCTCAGCACTTTACAGACGAGACAGGAAACACCAGACAAGTTCAGTCACTGGCCCAAGGTCAGGACCACTTCTACCAGCCTCCATTTCAATGCCCTTTTTAAACTTCTGTCTCCCCTCATTAATCAGCATAAACAAATACGATTTGAAAACAGGAACACTCGAAGTCTGCAGTAATTTATAGAAATATAATACTTGAATATTAAAATAAGCAAAAGCAGTTTTTTGTAATGAAGTATTACACAAGACCAAAATGACTAGTGGGCTTCCCTGTAACTCAGTTGGGAAAGAATCTGCCTGCAAAGCAGGAGACCTGGGTTCGATTCCTGGGTCAGGAAGATCCCCTGGAGAAGGAAATGGCAACCCACTCCAGTACTCTTGCCTGGAGAATCCCAGGGACAGAGGAGCCTGGCCGGCTACAGTCCATGGGATGGCAAGAGTCGGACACCACTTAGTGACTAAACCACCGCCAGAGACAGCGTACTTCAGGAAGAAAAAAATAATGACCACAACTCACATCACTTGAGTCGCCATATACGTCAAACTACAATTCAGAAAACCCGAAAGTGCATCCGATCACCCATACAACCCTCAGCAGCTCTGGGTCTCAACGTGCCCGAGACGCTGAGGACACACAAACTGAAGAGATGCATTTCAGCTTCAAAAGCAAAATGAAAGCGACACTGCGGCGTGAACGCCGGCTACTAACCTTAAACAGAGTTTCTATTCAAGCGCCTGGAATTTAACATCAAGCAGACTTTTTCTTCAAGCAAGTGACACATTACCACTTTTTATGACTCCTACAAATAAGTAAGCTTGAGAAGCTAAACATTTTCAGATACAAATTTGTGCATTTTAAAGAATTTTATTCAAATTAAAGGCCCAAACTGCCCATCTTCCAAAATAAGAGTTGAAATTTTTAATTACGTAAAATTCCCTCACTGTAACCGCTAACATATCAAATCCTCACCCTCATGGCTAACATACAATCTAACGTCAAATATCGTAAAGACGTTATTGGACGCATGTAAGCATACTCAGCCAAGGATGATTCCCTGCTACTGCCATCTTCTTCCTCAAAACACTCAACAGCACTCAAACGTTCTTCCATATTTGTCTGAAGAACACCTTCGATGTCATCTTTCTCTGCACCAAAATGTATCTCTTCCCAGTGTGAACTACAAAACTAACATATCAAAAGACTGCATTAAGTAATGGGTTCGTGGGATTACTTGTATTAACAAAGACATTCACCAGGTACCATTTTCTTATTTATATTACCTGATAAAATCCACATATTGCCTGAACTGCAAAGAACCACTTCCTGGAACCAGGTATACCGCCCACTGAACAGGCTTGAAAGCAAAATCATACTGATTAGAAGAAAAGAATGCCACAGATAAGCAGATGTTACAGCATATATACTTAGAGAGTTATGCAACTTTGATACATATTATACAATTCTCCAAATTATATATATATATGTGTGTGTGTGTGTGTATATATATATATATATATATATATAAAATACGGAAATTCAAGCAGGGAAATCTGCCTAAAGAGCGAAATGATTCATTCTTTATGAAGACTGCTTTAGTTCATCGCAGTTCAAAATCTATTTCATTATTATTAATCTTCATTTCAAACTCTAAAGATGCTGAAAAATACACCCACTCAATTACTATTGAATAATACCAAAAAATGCAAAGCACTTTAGGGAAAATGGTTCCCTCCTTAAAGATCATGAAAGTTTGGTTCAGCCTTACTAAAGAGAGAGGAGATAAAGAATAACTATAGCTTTGAAATGGAGATGGTCTTCTTGGAGACTGGAATATTATATGAAGATATGAAATTAAGGGTCACCACAGGGTACGAGTCAGAAGATCAGAGAAAAATTTAGAGCAACGTACAGAAATCGGATTCAAAGGAGGGGGAAGGAGATATATGGTAACTGTGGTTTACCTCATAGAAGTTAGGAAAGATGCTATGTGCGTCTTATTACCAATTTCTTACCATTTCTGCCAAAATTCCAGAAGACTTTACCCCCTAATTCCTTAAGAAAATAGAAGCCAGTAGGTAATAAACAGACCACCTTCCTGCATTTCCATTAGGCCTTTCCTCATTCTTCCCTGTTGACACGTAAGAGGCACCACCCTTTGACCAAGACTACCCCCCGAATTCCACTGGGACACCAGGCCGATGACTCTGCATCTTTGATCTCTCCTTCTCCACCCTTTCCTTCCCATTAACATCTAAATATGCACAAGTATTTCTCAAATTATTTTTTTGAATCACCTTTAAATTCGTCTCCCCTTTTTAGTTAACCACTATGTCTTTCTTTCCAGGAAGATGGACTTTCTGAAAGCACTGTCTACTCTTGGCCGTCTCTCTGTCCTACGTGCCTTTTCTATTCCCTTCAGAATCCAGTGTGATCTGTTCTTTTGTCCCCAACATGCCACTGAACTATGCCCACCAAAGTCACCAACTGACATGTTTCTAAATCTAGGTTTTTAGTCCCATTGGTACTTGACTTCTCAACATTAGGACTAAGAAAGGAATAAAACAATGACACCTTTGACTATTTTCTCCTGAAAATACCTGCTTTCTGTGGGAAACCTATCTTTCTTTAAAAACTGGTGCTCAGATCCTTTCAAAAATGAATTCCTTGGAATTCTTTTTGAGATTTTCTGCTCTTCTCACTCTCCAAAACAATCCCACCGTTCTTCATGGCTCAAACGGACATCTATATATTGATGATTCCATAATCTTTCTCCAGCTCCATTCTCCTCTGGAGTTCCAGACACATGTATCCGATTCTTTTTTTAAGTCTTAGTGAACTTAAAATTACAACATTGCATCTGTTTTATGTCTCGGTTTTTTCATCTTAGCTTCCTGACCAGGGACTGAACCCACACTCCTTGCCCTGGAAGGCAAAGTCTAAACCCCTGGACCAGGGGAGTCCCATGTATCCACCTTTCACAAGATAGTCTCACTTTGCAATCTTTCAGAAAACTCATCACGTGTCTTTCACTGACCATGTCATTTTCCACCAAAATCCTGTTGTAACAATAGTAGTACTGACTTAGACTATACCAACTTGCAAAATTACTGAGCACTACCAGGATTCGGCAAACAGGATAGGGAAGCACACAGACATTAGAAGTAATTCCCCAAAGATGACAGCTGAAACTCAAGAGACAGGTTCTCGGATGCATGAGACAGAAAGGAACGGAGCATTCAGTCACGAGAACAGGCGCACTCTCCTTGGCGTCTCCAGAAACTCCCTTCAGCTTCCAGACCTGTTCTGGCATCTCTACTCTCAGACAGAGGCCAAGCAAGGGAAGGAAAAAAAGAGGGTAACGACCAAAGAAGTAATAACTGGATCTATATAATGCCAATAGAAACCGAAGGAGAAAAAATATTTCCAAAGTGAAGGGTGATCAAAAAAGTCAAAGATTTTAAGGAAGTTCAAGCAGATAAGAATGGAGAAAAGATGACAATTATGGAGTGCGCTTTTAAGAGAATTAGTAAGAGGTAAGAACGAAAAAAAAACAGTTAAGGAAATGGCTATATGAACATTAATAATGTATTTGTCCTCAGAACACAATCATACATCCTCCTTATAAAGCCATGTTACTCTATTTTACACAAAGCTAAAGATGGCAAGCAAATCTCATAAAGGGAACAAAGCTCAAGATGAGAATATAAAATAATTTTCATAACAACTTTATGACATCAAAGCATCAGTAATATGAAATTTTTATGTAACATGGAAATCCTGTTATATAAAATTTGTTACAGAAATATTTATATATTCTGTGTTAATTGGTAATGCATTATAGCTCTGCACTAATATCTCCCTGTAAATACATTTAGCTAAAATATTAAATGACATTATTAATATCCCCCCCCAAAAGCAAACAAAGAAAAAAAACAAAATTTTTTGGACTCTTATGTGAGCAAATTAATTAGATTTATTTCCAGTACAAATGCTACGCCAGTGAAAGTTTACGTTGTACTTACCAGGGAAAGTACTATCTTCTGGACTAACTGAAGCACTAATGCTTCTTTTCAGGAGATGATAAACATTTGCTGCTCTTAAGTCTGAGAAAGAAAAATCAAACTCAGCTGGGCTCAAGAATTACACAACGTAGACCAATTCCAATTGCACCATCAGAGCCTCTCCAGAACAACACACGATACATAAAAGGTCTGCACTCTGTTCGAATTTTAATATAATAAATCCAAAGCAAGCAGAGAGAATAGGAGTTCCCGGTTTGCACATGCTTGCCAGTTAACACAAATCCAAAATCTCCCTCCCCCAAATAATTTTTAAACCAATGGGATGGGAACTCCTGTTACAACACTCTGTACACGGCCACATCTATTCCTCCTCAAAAGACCTCTCCATCAAAACAAACCAAATAAAATGCAACAGATTCCAGACAGGGGCATCAAAAAGGGTGCAAAAATGGTCAGAATCGTCCTAAACCTGTCGCTTGTATTTTAACTTATTCCGCGTGCGCAATGCCTCCTCCTGTGAGGATGTACACTCCAGGAGAGGAAGAGCCCTTTCCATCTCGCTGCCTTCCGTCTGACTCGCACTTGGCACACAGAAGGCAGAACTGCCTGTTGAATGCATATACGCCTCAAGAGCAGAAATTCCATTTCCAAGGCCCCGAGAACTTTTTAACTGTGTCTGCAAGTTCTGAGCGCGGGCGTGCGGCACCCGGAACCCTGGCCCTGTCCCGCGTGCAGGCTGCACCCTCCTCGGCCCCGGCAGGCCGACGCTCCGCGCGCCCGCTGCACCCT
>NW_024070203.1:93170919-93189511 GCF_014754425.2 Oryx dammah | reverse complement strand
CTCGGCCCCGGCAGGCGACCCTCCTCGGCCCCGGCTCCCCGCGGCCCCTCCGCCCCGCCCTCCCCAGGAAAACCCGGGCCCCCAGTGCTCTCCGCCCCGCGAGCCGCTCCCGCGCTTTCTCCGCTCGGCGCCTACCCGGCGGCCTCCCGGGGCCCTCGCCGCGCGAGGCCTCGGGCCCACGCCCCGGGCCCGCCGCCGCCGCCGCCTTCCCCTCGCCCCAGACCGCGAGGAGCAGGTACCGATCCATCCCTCCGCGCGCGCGCGGCCCGCGTCCGTCCAAACCGCCCGCGCGCCTGAAGCACTTCCGGCGCGCTCTCTGCAGCTC
This sequence comes from Oryx dammah, assembly GCF_014754425.2. Taxonomy (NCBI): domain Eukaryota; kingdom Metazoa; phylum Chordata; class Mammalia; order Artiodactyla; family Bovidae; genus Oryx; species Oryx dammah. The sequence continues at coordinate 93,189,186 of NW_024070203.1, read as the reverse complement.
GGCGGGAAACGGCCCTCCCCCCGTCGGTTTCCGCACCCTTTCCAGCAAGCGAGTGACTTTCGGGGGCTATTCTCTCAATTACCGCATCGTGTGCCGTCTTCCTGACGGAATGGCTGTGGTGGGAAGACGGGAAGAGACGTGGGAAGCGCGGAGAAGCAGACGAAGGCTTGCCGGCCTAGGAACCGTCCCCCGCAGCGGCGCGCGTTTCCCGCCGGGCCGTGATGCGAGGCGGCGCCGGGCCCTGGCGGAAGCGCGGGGCCGCCGCTGGGGAGCATGGCGGGTCTGTCCAGGGCGCCGCAGGTGAGGCTGCGCTCCCGGCGGGGCGGGCTTCCTCACCGGGGCGGGAGGCGGCCGGACTCGGCGACGCCGAGGCGGAGGGGGAGCCGGGCCCCTCGGCCCGGAGATGCGGCGATAAAGCCCAGACGAGGGTCGCCGCTGACCGCTTCGTGGAGCGCTCTCGGCGCCCCTGCTTCGGCGTTTTCAGTCGACCCCCTTCGCTGGTCTCCCCTCACCCCGCAGCGGTGTGGGGGCGACGGGGAGGGAGCTGATCCGGTGGGTCTCGTAGGGCCCTGCGCAGCACCGGAAGAGTTTGTGCAGCACAAGGGCCGCCTTGGGGGAGGGGGCGAGTTGAGGCTGGGGCTTCCCTGGCGGCTCAGCGGGTGAGGAAGCAGCCTGCCGGTGCAAGGAGGCGCGAGACGTGGGCGCGACCCCTGGGTGGGGAAGACCCCCTGGAGGAGGAAACGGCACCCCACTCCAGCGTTCTTGCCTGGAGAATCCCGTGGACAGGAGCCTGGCGGGCTCCAGTTCGTAGGGTCGCAGAGAAGACGGACACGACTGAGCGAGTGAGCACAGGAATGCAGTTCAGTGGGCGTCCTTGGTGGGTCAGATGGTAAAGAATCTGCGTGATCCCTGGCTTGGGAAGATCCCCTGGTAAGAGTTCCGGCCTGGAGAATCCCACGGACCGTGTAGTCTATGGGATCGCAGAGAGTCAGAAACGACTGAGCGACTTTCACTTTGGAGGGTTTTGAACCAAGTAGTAACCTGATCCGGATTACAAGGAGTATCCGACTGCTGAGTTAAGACCGAATTGTTTAGAAATGGGAATTGGTGGACGACAGAAGCAAAGAATCTATTTGGAGGCTGCCGCAATAATCCAGGCTAGACATGCCGCGGGGCGCGAACCAGGCTCAGTTGCTGTGTAGTGGTGAAAACTGGTCACGTTCCGTGTGAAGGTGGGACCGGTAAGATTTCCGGAAGGACTGTGTGGCCGACAGCAGCAGAAAAAAACAAGGACTAATCCAAGGTTTTTTTGTTTCAACAACCGGAGGGAGCGTCCCTCAGCTGAGACAGGGAAGGCTGGGACTGAAGCAGGTTTCAGAGGAAGAGCAGGGTTTGGTTTTGGGTATGTTGCTTTAAGATGCCTCTTAGCCTGGGCCTGCCCCAGGTGAGATTCCGTCCTTGAACTCTTTGTTACCTGCCCCTGATGAAGGAGACACGGGAATTAAAGTTAACCACTAAAAAGAACTGGAGCAGTTTGGCGTTGGGGCAGCATTTTAATTGCCTTATCAAGGTTTTGTTGGGGTTTTTTTTTTCCTATCAGAGTATTGGTCTGTAATGGCTTGGGAAAAACTGGTCTTCTGCTACATACAGTTTTAAAAACACTGTAGTGTGTATGCCAGGTGGGCGTTGAACAAGTGTATAGTTCAGGGGCCTTCCCAGGTGGCTTAGTGGTGAAGGAATCAGACTGCCGGTGCAGGAGACGCAGGCGTCGTGGATTTGATCCCTGGGTGGGGAAGATCCCCTGGAGGAGGAAATGGCACCCCCCCTCCAGTATACTTGCCTGGAGAATCCCACGGCCAGAGGAGCCTGGCAGGATGCAGTCCGTAGGGTCTCAAAGAGTTCAGGAGTTAGGAAAAGAGGTCCAGGCTGGAAATGTAAGTCATAAGCGCACAAATGGCCTGGATGAAGTCTTTGAGGAAGTAAGTAAAGAGAAGAAGAGGACCACGAACAGTTGTGGAACATACCAGCCTTCCAGAGGCAAGAGACAGAATCAGCGTGATGGGCGAATGGGGGTAGACAGTGGTGTTCCAGAGATTAAGTGAAGAAAGAACACCCAGGAGAGGGGAATGATCAACCATGTCAGAGACTTAGAATTGACCGAGGGATTTCGTTAGTGACGGTCATGGTAACTGGCAACAGTGTGTGGCTGGGGTATGGGAAGACAGAAGCCCGGCTGGAGCAGGTTGAAGAAGGCGTTGTTTCGGTTGCTGTTTAGGCCCTAAGCTGTGCCGCCTCCGTTGCGACCCCACAGCCTGCATCCTGCCAGGCTCCTCTGTCCATGAGATTCTCCAGGCAAGGACACTGGAGTGAATTGCTCTTTGCTTCGCCAGGGGATCTTCCCGACCCAGGGATGGAACCCTATCGCCTGCATTGGCAGGCGGATTCTTCACTGCTGAGCCACCGGGGCAGCCCTGAAGAAAGAATGAGGAGAGAGAAATTTGGAGTAAAGACAGCTCTTTGCAAGAGTTTCCTGCCAAGAAAAGGAAAGAGATGAGGCAGTCATTGGTAAGGAATGGAGGTCAGGAGTAGCTTTTTTGTTTTTTAACTTTATTATGGAGAATCTCAGTCAGATACTAAAGTAGAGCACCACCCAGTTTCGGAGGCTCACAGTCAGTATCATTTAATCTGTGCCTCATTTACTTATTTCATCAGTAGACGTTTCAGTACGTCCTTTATAAGATAAAGATTTTTTTTAACCCCATTACCATTTATCAAAGCTAAATGAAAATTTCATAGCGATTCCTTAATATCAATTATTCAGTATATGTTCACATTTCCAATTTTCTCACATATATAAATATTAATACAGAATATTTTTATGATTTTTTTCTTTGGAATGGGATCCAAAGTACAGTAAGTTGCTGAGGTGGTTTTTTAAGTCTCTTAATAATGGGTTCCTGTCCTATCTTTTTTCTTTGCAATTTATTGAAGAAACAAGATTGTCCTGCAGACAATTGAATTTTTTTTTTTTTTAGTTCATATGCTGAGAGAGATGTGGAAAGTATGTGGGCTAGAAGCTCTCCTTATTTGTAAAGAAAAGGATCATCTGTGGAGAAAAGGGAATATACAAAAAGTTACTAGAACTGATAAATGACTTTAGCAAGGTTGCAGTATATAAGACCAAAATATAAAAATGAAGTGTATTTCTGTATGCTAGCAACAATCAGAAATTTAAATTAAAAATGCAATACCCTTTACAGGGGCATCAAAACATAGGAAATAGAGATAAGCCTGACAAAAGATATACAGGGGAGTGGGGTAGAGACTAGAGAAATGAGAACAGGGAAACACAGATGGGAAAGCAGTTTCACCGATTAGAGGTTGTGATGGTTAAATTTAAGATAAAACCAGCCAGCCTAGTGGTACCAATGCTTTCTCCAACATTGGCAGCTTGTGTGTATCCACAGAGAAAGGATCTGATCAAGGTCTTTCTGGCCTGTGATTCTCTTAGCGTTTGAAGGCAGTGTTAGACACCGCAGAAACCCTGCGGCAGCCTCAGGTGTTGGTCTAAGGCGGTTTTTTGAAATTTAAGTTTAGTCATATTATCCATCTATACTTCTTGAGCTTCGTTTCTGCTAGCTCCCTGGTGGCTCAAATGTGAAGAATGGGCCTGCAATTCAGGAGACCTGGCTTCAATCCCTGGGTCAGAAACATGCTCTGGAGAAGGGAATGGCTGCCCACTCCAGCATTCCTGCCTGGAAAATCCCATGGACAGAGGAGCCTGGCGGGCTACAGCCCATGGGGTTGCAAAGAGTCAGACACCACTGAGCAACTAGCCCTTTTTCACACTTTCTTCCACTAAACTCCTGAACAGTCATCAGTTTCTAACCGGCCACTCTTCTCTCAATGTGACGCATCTTCGGATCTCAAGCACTTTTGAAGACCTTCAGAAACAGTCTCTGCTTTCTCATTAACCCTCTGTTGTGCATGGCACGAAAAATACAAACTGTAAAAGGAAATAATATCTTTGGAATATTTTTAATAAAGCATAATCCATACTGCTAATAGAAAAGCAGGCAGGAAGAATGACTGCATTCATCTCTGCAGAAGAATGAGGAAAGATCCCCTTTCTCCAGAAATAGAAATGAGAAAAGTTATCTAACGATGGGATCCTTTTCGTCGTAATTGTTGACGTGAACTGTAGATTATGTGCAATGGTAGATGATAACAAACTCAGTGTTCCCATCTGATGAGACTCTCCCTTGTTTCCTCTTCCATCTCTTAAGCAATGGGCCACTTTTGCCCGAGTTTGGTATCTCCTAGATGGGAAGATGCAGCCCCCTGGCAAGCTTGCTGCCCTGGCATCAGTTAGACTTCAAGGATTGCATAAGCCTGTCTACCATCAACTGAGTGAGTATCATTTCAGACTTGTCGGTAAATGCAGTTTTCATGTGAGGATAGAATTTTGAAGATGTTTGACTGGACTGCTCCAAGGATCTGGTTTTTTTCCTTGACGATCCCTTATTCCATCTTCGCCGAGATCCTGTTGGGGCACTAAAATGAATTTTGCTTCTTCATAGGAAAACCACATAGACCGTTTCACCTGGAACAGTCCCATTTTATGCCATTGTCCCAGAAGAATTATCAGTAGCTCTTCCTTTCACTCTCAGAAACGTCCTGACTTGGACTTTAAACGCTCACTCTTCGGCACATCTCCACGTGGCAACGTGCATTTCAATAGAGAGCTTTTGAAAATACACAGATAAGCTTGCCCTCTCTTCTAAAGACTCTTTCCTTCAGAGAGATATATATAGCTAGTTAGGTATGGAAAGTTATTTTTCACTATTTTGAGTTAACAAATTTGCTTTTCCATATCCTGTTTCCAAAATAAAAAACAGTTGCTTTTGTACTGAAAGCCTTCTGTTTAGCCCAGGTAGTTCTGATTGACTTCACTTTCCTAGGCACTCCCTGTCCACCCTGCAAGGCCCGGGTGTCAGTTCTTACTCTTCATCTTGCTTGGCCTGTCAACAATGCTTTTTGCAACTGAGTTTTAACTTTGTTTTGAAATATGAAATATACAAAGATGTGTATAGATGGATAGGGATGTATTCATCTATCTGTATTTAAATATAGATAATACTTTTAAGAAAATTAATAATAGTAATGATGAAGTAAATATCCATTCACTCAGCATGTGGGTGGTTTACCTCCTGTTTTGTTTCTTACACACAACATTGCTATCAATATTCTTGTACCGTTTTCCCAGGACGCATGTGGAAGAGTTTCTCTGAGGTCTGTCTGTAGGACAGGAATTACTGAGTTCAGAGATGCACAGGAGCCTGGTCAGTCTTCATATGCAGAGGTTTTCATTGTTCCTCATCTGAGTAACATTCTGTAGCTGAGAAGTGCTCTGTGGTTTTAATTTGCATTTTCCTAATTGCACATGGAGGTCAGTATCTTCATGTATATGCTGGCCTGTTTGTCGTTTCCCATTCTGTGCAATGTCTGCCTTTTCTTCTTCCCTTTTTTCCACTGCTTAGTCTTTTACTTTTTCTCTCACTTTTCTTATAAAAGTTTTCACAATGTCAGAAAAGGTCAAAATAGTACAGTGAATTTCTCTATATCCATCTAGATTACACAGTATTTTACCGTGTTATTTTTACTCAATCATTTGAAAATAAAAGATAATCAGTATATCTCCCCCTAAATATTTCAGCATATGTCTCCTACGAATATTCTCCAGTGTAACCTAAATGTCATTATCACACCTGAATACTAACCTTTATAGCTCTTCCTGTATATGTGGCCATCATTTATAATATTGTTTTTCTGGGAAACTGTGTGTCAGTTTTCAAGTAAACATGTCTATAACATAAGCACAGAAAACATACATAATAAATGCTGATTAAACCAATAAATGTTAGAAAAACACCTCAAACAACATATTTGTAAATTTAAAACTGCTTGCAGTTTACGTTTTGGGGTTTTTTTTTTTTTTTGCAGTTTAAGTTCTGATTTTAGTGACATCTTAGGGACATGGGATTGATCCCTGGGTCGGGAAAATCCCTTGGAGAAGGAAATGGCAACCCACTCCAGTATTGCCTGGAGAATCCCATGGACGGAGGAGCCTGGTGGGCTACAGTCCATGGGGTCGCAAAGAGTCGGACACGACTGAGTGACTTCATTTCACTTCACTTTGGGACATGAAAAGTCCAAACTTCTGCTGATAAAAGTCGAATATTAAATACAGTGAAACAAAAATACAATTTAGTCTTTAAAAAGTAAATTTCTGATTTCCTAGAAAAGCTGTCCTCCACTCCTAGGAAAAAACGGCCTGGCAGCAAGGCTGGTCTGTGTTCTGGCCAAGTGTTCACTCTGCAGCGCGCAAGGAGAGCTTTCGGAGACGGCGATGGCATCCACTCCAGTGCTCTTGCCTGGAAACTCCCATGGATGGAGGAGCCTGGAGGGCTGCAGCCCATGGGGTCGCTGAGAGTTGGACACGACTCAGTGACTTCACTTTCATTTTTCACTCTCATGCATTGGAGAAGGAAATGGCACCCCACTCCAGTGTTCTTGCCTGGAGAACCCCAGGGATGGGGGAGCCTGGTGGGCTGCCGTCTCTGGGGTCGCACAGGGTCGGACACGACTGAGCGACTCAGCAGCAGCAGCAGCAGGAGTGCTTTTGCAGTGGTGACTTACTTGTAAGGAAAGTGAAAGTGAAGCCGCTCAGTCGTGTCCGACTCTGTGACCCCATGGACTGTAGCCTATCAGGCTCCTCCATCCATAGGATTTTCCAGGCAAGAGTGCTTGAGTGGATTGCCATTTCCTTCTCCAGGGGATCTTCCCGACCCAGGAATCGAACCCGGGTGTCCCCAGGCAGACGCTTTACCGTCTGAGCCACCAGGGAAGCCAGCAGAACTTTAATTCAGTGGATGGATAAGTGCTGTACTTGAAAAAGAGTTATATGGCTACTGCTGATTCCATCTTCTCCCCAATTTTGTGAAAGGAGCATGTTCTTCTAATCCCATGGCATTTCCATCTTGACCCAAACCAGTTTCCGTAAGAAAAAAACAACCATGTGAAGGGAAAGTTGGTTTGCCACAGCATCTCACCAAGCCCAGTGGGCCTCTGTGTACGTGCAGATATGTGAGTATACGGTCTTTGAACCACTTTACATGCGCTCCCTTCTAACTGGAGCTGCCCTCCTGAGCTGGGGACACGGGTGCTTTGTGAACATGTTCATTTCTTGCTGATAATGAAAAGGCAGGGCCCTTGGTGATTTCTGCATTATGACTTACTCTTCGTGAGAACGCCATTCTTTTCTTGTCCACAAGTAAGTCAGTTGAGGAAGACTATATGAGCATTTGAAAGAAGCAGATGGAAACCATTCTTTAGGATGATCTGAAGTTATCAGGTTATCCTAAAATATTTCTGGTGCACATGGAATGAAATCAAATCAAAGCTTCACACAGTTCTTAAAGCTAATATTGTGAATGTTCGCAATTCAAACACTTCAACTAATCTAATCTCTAGTGGTCTGTTTTGCATTGTTTATTTAAATCTTTTAAGAATTTGTTAGGAGGGAAAAGTTTAAAATGCTCTTCTTAAAGTTACCCAGCTAAAGTATTTCTCTTACTACTCAGTTGCGTCAGTCTGTCTCAGATGTTAACAATGTCATTTAAATTTCACGGTGTTAATCGCACATACATTCTTCAGGTCACTCCTAGAACATCGCCACACAAAGCACTGAAGGTTTTTGCTCCTAGTTATATCTGGAATAAGCAGGGGGACATTATACAGCCTTGACATACTCCTTTTCCTATTTGGAACCAATCTGTTGTTCCATGTCCAGTTCTAACTGTTTCTTCCTGACCTGCATACAGATTTCTCAAGAGGCAGGTCAGGTGCTCTGGTATTCCCATCTCTTTCAGAATTTTCCACGGTTTGTGGTGATCCACACAGTCAAAGGCTTTGGCATAGTCAATAAAGCAGAAATAGATGTTTTTTTTGGAGCTCTCTTGCTTTTTCCATGATCCATCAGATGTTGGCAATTTGATCTCTGGTTCCTCTGCCTTTTCTAAAACCAGCTTGAACATCAGGGAGTTCCCGGTTCACGTATTGCTGAAGCCTGGCTTGGAGAATTTTGAGCATTACTTTACTAGCATGTGAGATGAGTGCAATTGTGCGGTAGTTTGAGCATTCTTTGGCATTGCCTTTCTTTGGAATTGGAATGAAAACTGACCTTTTCCAGTCCTGTGGCCACTGCTGAGTTTTCCAAATGTGCTGGCATACTGAGTGCAGCACTTTCACAGCATCATCTTTCAGGATTTGAAATAGCTCCACTGGAATTCCATCACCTCCACTAACTTTGTTCGTAGTGATGCTTTCCTAGGCCCACTTGACTTCACATTCCAGGATATCTGGCGCTAGGTGAGTGATCACACCATTGTGATCTGGACATGGAACAACAGACTGGTTCCAAATAGGAAAAGGAGTACATCAAGGCTGTATATTGTCACCCTGCTTATTTAACTTCTATGCAGAGTACATCATGAGAAATGCTGGACTGGAAGAAACACAAGCTGGAATCAAGATTGCCGGGAGAAATCTCAATCACCTCAGATATGCAGATGACACCACCCTTATGGCAGAAAGTGAAGAGGAGCTAAAAAGCTTCTTGATGAAAGTGAAAGTGGAGAGTGAAAAAGTTGGCTTAAAGCTCAACATTCAGAAAACGAAGATCATGACATCTGGTCCCATCACTTCATGGCAAATAGATGGGGAAACAGAGGAAACAGTGTCAGACTTTCTTTTTTGGGCTCCAAAATCACTGCAGATGGTGACTGCAGCCATGAAATTAAAAGACGCTTACTCCTTGGAAGAAAAGTTATGACCAACCTAGATAGCATATTCAAAAGCAGAGACATTACTTTGCCAACTAAGGTCCGTCTAGTCAAGGCTATGGTTTTTCCAGTAGTCATGTATGGATGTGAGAGTTGGACTGTGAAGAAAGCTGAGAACCGAAGAATTGATGCTTTTGGACTGTGGTGTTGGAGAAGACTCTTGAGAGTCCCCTGGACTGCAAGGAGATCAAACCAGTCCATTCTGAAGGAGATCAGCCCTGGGTGTTCTTTGGAAGGAATGATGCTAAAGCTGAAGCTCCAGTACTTTGGCCACCTCATGCAAAAGTTGACTCATTGGAAAAGACTCTGATGCTGTGAGGGATTGTGGGCAGGAGGAGAAGAGGATGACCGAGGATGAGATGGTTGGATGGCATCACAGACTCGATGGACGTGAGTCTGAGTCCACTCTGGGAGTTGGTGATGGACAGGGAGGCCTGGTGTGCTGCGATTCATGGGGTCGCAAAGAGTTGGACATGACTGAGCGACTGAAGTGGACTGAAATCTAGAATACTATTTTAGAAGTGAATGTTTACGTACCAGCGGTAAATTGGAACAACACCCCTGTTCCCATCACAGTCTCTTTCTACTCAGTGGGGTTTGTGGTGGCCTCCGTGATGGGCTGTCGTGTTAGCCACGCAGAAGTTCCGGGATACGAAAAGAAGAAAAAGAAACTGCAGTGGCATTTGGATATTTGTGCATCGAGGCTGGAAACAAGCATAAAAGCCAAAGCCAAACTTCTGTTATTTATCACTGAATTGGAACGGCGGTTTTTCAGACGTTTCTCAAACCCTATCCTATAAGATCAGAACATAGAAGCCATGCTGCACACCATGCGGGAGGAAGGAGACCGTGGATCCCCGGTGAGAGCTTAGAGTTCCTCACACAAACCTTTGAGTTTTCCCCTTGGTTTAATTAGTTTGAATTTTATTTGGCCATTTAATTTAGCCCAATATTATAAATAGAAATCAAATAAGGCTTGAAATCTAAGGTGATAAATTTTTGTAAATAAACTCAATTCCTGTTTCTGAAAACTGTTTACCAAAGTTTAATTTTTTTTTTTCCAGTTTGAAAGACATTTAACTAGTTAAATGTGATTGGAAAAAGCCTTGGGTTAGTAGTTAAGCATGAGAGCATAATACTCTCTTCTCTGAATTTGAAATGAATAACAATTGTGATGTTCCACATGTGTTTCCAATTTACCTACTGGTAAATAGACCTTTTTTCATCTATATGCATATTGTTTCATTTTCTCTTTTATTTTTAAGGGGAAATTTTTATTAGATAGTTAAAAGTGGTGACTTGTAATTATTATCAAAGTGTAATTATTACATTTTAACGAAGTGTAATCATTGATGGCCAAAGATAATAAGAGTAGCAGTAGTTTGCCTTTCAGAGACCTAGGTTGTTAGTGGCTCTTTCCCAGATTCTCTTTTACCTTCCAGTGTTGAGATTTTCCGAATGTCTAGCCAACTCCTCTATACTTAGATGTTATATAAAAGAAAAACACCAGTCTGCTCAAGGATTTTGATGTTGCACTGGCAGGCTTCATACTCACTGATGTGTTCTTTGGACTTTGGGAAGCTTTGTAAATAACCAAGTGTACTTTTTCTTAAAGTCAAGATTTTCAACCAAAATCCTATTTTTCTTTCTTTGTTCTTTTAAATCCAGGTGACTGTGGGGATCATGTTGTCATCATGAACACAAGGCACATTGCCTTTTCTGGAAACAAGTGGGAGCAAAAAGTGTACTCCTCACATACTGGGTAAGATGATGCTTTTGTCCTGGAAGATAGGCAGTGGAAATGCATTGCTTTAATACTGTTGACTATACTTAAAGGGATTTAAGGGGCTTCCCGGGTGGTCCAGTGGTTAGGACTCTGCACTCCCACTGCAGGGCACGGGCTCAAACGCGCTCAGGGGACTAAGACCCCGCACGGCCCAGCCAAAACACAGAAGCAAGAGAGTAAGGAATCAACTTGGAAAGAAAAAGAAACTTAAGGAAACACTGATTCTGTTCGTGATGTGTGTGTGATTTACTCAATCAGAAAACCACGAAACTGTTCCAGATCCTTGTAACTGCCCGAGGCTGTTGGTTTTCCTGAGCGTATCTGTCACGCTAACCTCTCTGATATAGATTTCTCTCCTTCTTCAGTCAGTCTTCTCATTTTTTTCTGCTGCTTCTGATTTGCCTTACTGCTGTTTCCAGAAGCGTCTTGAACTTCTAAAAGTGCATGAGAGATTGAAAGAATGGTGAGGAGAGTCCCCAGTTGGAAAAACACCGTTACAGCTTCCCACAGCATCCCTGTCAGATTACAGGTCTGCCTGTCTTTGAATAGTAGCAGTCTCCTAGCTCCTGAGGCAGCCCGTCATTCTGCCTTTGACATGGGCTGGATTTTGGAAAGATCTCAGAGCTGTTAAGTCGTCACCTGTCTCTTCAGCTTTCATAGTGGCCTTTGTTGCTGTTCTTCAGTCGCTCAGTCATGTCTGACTCTGCGACCCCATGAATCGCAGCACGCCAGGCCTCCCTGTCCATCACCATCTCCCGGAGTTCACTCAGACTCATGTCCATCGAGTCCATGATGCCATCCAGCTATCTCATCCTCGGTCATCCCCTTCTCCTCCTGCCCCCAATCCCTCACAGCATCAGTCTTTTCCAGTGAGTCAACTCTTGGCATGAGGTGGCCAAAGTACTGGAGTTTCAGCTTTAGCATCATTCCCTCCAAAGAAATCCCAGGGCCGATCTCCTTCAGAATGGACTGGTTGGATCTCCTTGCAGTCCAAGGGACTGTCAAGAGTCTTCTCCAACACCACAGTTCAAAAGCATCAATTCTTGGGCACTCAGCCTTCTTCACAGTCCAACTCTCACATCCATACATGACCACAGGAAAAACCATAGCCTTGACTAGATGGACCTTTGTTGGCAAAGTAATGTCTCTGCTTTTGAATATGCTGTCTAGGTTGGTCATAACTTTTCTTCCAAGGTGTAAGCGTCTTTTAATTTCATGGCTGCAGTCACCATCTGCAGTGATTTTGGAGCCCAGAAAAATAAAGTCTGACACTGTTTCCACTGTTTCCCCATCTATTTGCCATGAAGTGATGGAACCGGATGCCATGATCTTCGTTTTCTGAATGTTGAGCTTTAGGCCAACTTTTTCACTCTCTTTCACTTTCACCAAGAGGCTTTTGAGTTCCTCTTCACTTTCTGCCATAAAGGTGGTGTTATCTGCATATCTGAGGTTATTGATATTTCTCCCGGCAGTCTTGATTCCAGCTGTGTTTCTTCCAGCCCAGCATTTCTCATGATGTAGTTCATGCAAAGTCGTTTATGTGACTTCCCTCGAAGATCTCCGTCATATCTTGCTCACTGTTCTCTGGGCGCAGTCATTACTTGTCAGTACCCTAGCTGAGTGGCACTCCCCTGGCTGTGTCCTGATGGCTCTCTGGTGTGGTGTGGCTTCTCCCTGTTTCAGTTGTTCCGTCTTCTGCTGCAGTCGAGGGCTTCTTCACGGCCGTGTCGCTGTGTGCTGCACTGAGTGTGCTGTCAGCTAAAGCTCGCTGGGCCTTTTCAACCTCGCACCCTCCTTCCTGTGTTTCAGTTGCACTTTCATCTGGCTGTAGCACCCTGAGTTTACTCCACGCTAAGTTTCATCTCCAGCCTTTGAAGGTCCTTTGAGGCCTGGATTGTTTCAGGTAATGCATTAGTTAACCCTCAGTTTCAGGTCGTGCACAAACTTTATTAAGCATAGTTTTTTCAGTATCATCCAAGATACCGTTAGACACTGACCTTTCATTTTTGATCAAAGTTATTTTATTTCCAAGTGCACCTTCATCTTAGACAAGCCAGCTTTGAGGTTCCCATCTGTTTCTTTTCGTCTTTTGCCCAAGTAGGTCTTAAATGCTTGGAAAAACACTTTTGCTTGTTAGCCAACCTTTGCCTATTCCTATACTTAAACACTTTCATGAAATCTTTAACAAAAATTAATTCACATTCATTTTTAGTCATTTTTACTTTTGGCAAAGTACAATATATGTAAGACAAGTTTTGTAAAGTTTAGAGGCAATTGGGAAAGAAATATGAAAATGCAAGATAACCATGTGATAAGGATGGGGAACACGTGTACACCCGTGGCTGATTCATGTCAATGTATGGGAAAACTACTACTGTATTGTAAAGTAAGTAGCCTCCAATTAAATAAAAGAAAAAAAAATAAACGTTAACTTTCCTTCACACACACACACACACACACACACACACACACAAAATAACCATGTGATCAAAGCATAAAGTATTTTCTTCCCAGAGAGAAAGAATAGAGGACAGTTATTTCTTGTTCTGAGGGTGAAACTCCATGAAACAAATGAAAGAGTATCATTTTGAAAATGATCCATTTTTCTCAGCATACTTCTAAATTTGCTTTCTAAAATTACATTCCTAAAACATGGTTCTCTAAATCCTCTTCAAAATGTTTTTAAGTGTTGAAAGAAACCTGTAAAAGGAATCATATTTGGATGATTTCAGGTTCCCCTTGCAGAGCCCGCCGTCTTCATGTTTTCTTTTTCTCTTCCTTGAGAATCATCTAGGCTTTTGTCCATCCATTCAGTGTGATAAAGTCTTACATTTGCATGCTGTTTTTGTTTTGAATCTCTTAGGCACTGTCACAAACACTTTCCTGCTCGACTCTCATAAAATCTTGAGAGGTAGATGGGGCGGATACTAGCATTTTTCTTCTCTGAGCAAACCCGTAAATAAAGAGATGAAATGAGTTGCCTCATATTACACTGGTTGCTGCTGGCCAAACCTTGATTCCAGACCTGGGTCTGGGGTATTCAGGTTACTAAGATCTCTATCCCAAATACTTTTTTTAATCTCCATTTATGATTTTAATCTGAACACAATGAAATATTTTGTTACTTAGAAGCAGCATATGACTTGCTGGTGAGAGGAAGTAGGAGCACGACCTGTTTAGACTATTAACTTGCCTTCAGAGCCAAGTAGTCTACCACTGTTTTCCCCAGACCCAACCCCTAGCTTGTCCACTTTGCCTGATTTTTTCAGGGAACGTGAAACACATTTTGGCACTGTTTTGTTTTCCCTTCATTCAAGCAGAAATAAGCAACTGTGACTGTTTGAATGATGAATGAACTTAAATTCCAGTAGAAATGTAGTTAGCCAGGGACTTCCGCGGTGATGCAGTGGATAAGAACCCGCCTGCCAGTGCGAGGGACACAGGCCTCGCCGTTGACCAGGAAGATTCCACACGCCTGGGGCGGCTGCTGAGCCCACACCGCAGAGCCTGCTGCAGCACAGAGCCTGCACACCTGGGGCCCGTGCTCCGCAGCAAGAGCAGGCAGTGCTGTGAGAGCCCGCGTGCCGGAGCAGCATGCGGCCAGAGAGTGCCTGCCTGGAGCAATGAGGACAGAGCGGGAAGCCTTTCCCTCCAGGGCACCTTCCCAGCCCAGCGGTCGAGCCCGGTCTCCTGCATTACGGGGGATTCTCCACCAGCCAGGCCCCCATGGAAGCCCAGTGAAGACCCAGCACAGCCAATAGATTAATTATTTTAAAAATGGTTAGCCAAGAAATTTCTAAGATGTGAAACTTTTTATGAAATTCAGTTCAGTCTCTCAGTCGTGTCCGATTCTTTGTGACCCCATGAATCGCAGCACACCAGGCCTCCCTGTCCATCACCAACCCGCAGAGTATACTCAAACTCATGTCACGGAGTCAGTGATGCCATCCAACCATCTCATCCTCTGTCCTCCCCTTCTCCCGTGTTCAATCTTTCCCAGCGTCAGGGTCTTTTCCAAGGAGTCATTTCTTCGCATCAGGTGGCCAAAGTATAGGAGTTTCAGCTTCGCATCAATCCTTCCAGTGAATATTCAGGACTGATTTCCTTTATGATTGACTGGTTTTGTAAAATAATGATTCCTAAATTTGACCACTTAATAGCATTTCATATAGCATGGTTACTGCTTAATTTGTAAGCCGTGATGCATAGCATAGTTCCCAGAAGCAGGTGTGGGTGTTAGTCGCTCAGTCGTGTCCGACTCTGTGACCCCATGGACTGTATCCCGCCAGGCTCCTCTGTCCGTGGGATCCTCCAGGCAGGAACACTGGAGTGGCTTGCCATTTCCTCCTCCAGGAGAGGCAAATGTAATTTCATAATAAAAATAGTTTTCATATTATAAGAGAATATTCATTTCAAGGATACTGTCCATCGCCTACTCCCAATTGTAATGTGTTTGTTTCTTTTAATAGCTACCCAGGTGGATTTAAACAAGTAACAGCTGCTCAGCTTCACCGGAAGGATCCAGTAGCAGTAAGTGTATTGTATTTTTTTATTATTATTTATCATTTGTGGAGAGACTGGTTCAGAACCTGGGTTTTCAGTCTTCCTTCTCTTCTAACGTAGCTAGCATTCAGGGCTGTGAGTTCTTCACTATATCATACAAGTTTTGATAAGTACCAATAATAATTCATCATCATTGAGTTCTGTATCTTTTCTAATTTAATATACTTTGCATTTAGTCATAGAATTTTGATGCTTTTCTTTTTAATTTCTTGACATCTGCATGATCACCTAGAATATATGATTGCTGAAAATGTTTTGGGGAGACAGATGAATGTATGTATATATGTTTATATTTTAATTATATCAAACATGCTAAATATGTTGTTCCAATCTTACACTCTATTTTTGTTTTTCACTTTATTATCTTGAAGAGTTATGTTAAAATCTCAATTATGGATTTATTAATTTTTCCTTATAGTTCTGTCAGTTTTTTCCCTTGTATGTTTTGAAGATTTAGGGTTAGATAAATTTAAGTTCAGAATTGTAATCTTCCTGAAGAATTGATCGGGGTATGTACTGACTTTATCTCCAATAGTGCTTTTTAACTTATAGTATATTCTTTCTATATATTGATACAGCTGAATCAACCTTTTTTATTTTGATGCCTCATATGTCATTTTATAGTTTATCTCTAACTTTACTGAGCTAGATTTTATTTTTTTAATTGGAGGATAATTGCTTTACAATACTGTGTTGGCTTCTGCCACACGTCACCGTGAGTCAGTCATAACTGTCTGTATTCCCTCCTTGAGCCCCGTCAGCCCCACCCTGCGCCCTCGGTCATCACCGAGCCCTGAGCTGGGCTCCCTGTGTTAACAGCAGGTTCCTGCCAGCTGTCCATTCACGCTCGCCTGCCAGTGCAGGAGACGCAGGTTTGGCCCCCGGGTGGGGAGGAGCGCTGGAGAAGTAAGCGGCAGCGCACCCCAGTGTTCTTAGCTGAGACATCCCTGGACAGGGGGGCCTGGCGGGCTGCCGGGCAAGAGGTCACAGAGAGTCGAACTTGACGCGGCGACGGAACAGCGGGGTGTGTATGCCGGTGCTCCCTTCTTAGTCTGTCCCTCTCTGCTTCCCCCGCTGTGTCCACAAGTTGAGCTAGGTAGTATTGTCCTTCTCCTGCCCTTGCTTGCTCTTGGATTGATTTGAGTTCATTTATTAGAAAGTGAAAGTGTTAATATGGACTTCGTATAATACTAGTAAAAAGTCGTTGTTAGGGCCGCTGCTATGCTAATGTATACCATAACTTTTACAACAAATTATAGTTTTAATACTTTATTAATGTTTTTAAATGTCTTTAAAACTAGTTTCTAGTTTGTTCAGGTATGCTAAATATACACCAGAGGGCAGTATAATCCAACTTTTGATGTTAAGAATTTGGCTTTGGATAGCATTTGTAGAAATTGTTTCAAACTATTTTTTATGAACAGAGATTGAAATGCATTATGAAATATTTGATGATGGCTTTAAGTCTTAATTTTGACTGTGTTTAAAAAAAATGGTTTCCTTGGGAAGAGGTCAGTTACTTTACCACCAATTCAAACACTCAGTGTTTTTCGGGAATAAAGTACATTGATTAATACATTTAAATAGTAGGTTTTAAAATACTTTTCAATATCTTTTTGTAATTACATGGCAGATCTTTAGTTCTAAACTCAAATAAGTGTATTGATTCAGCCCTTTCTTTATACCCTTTCTTCATCTGTCATACACTTTAGTTTCCTTAGAGTCTCTGTGCTCTCGCATTTCTCTTCTAATACGGTTCCTTTCTCATGCATTCCCTCTCCTACAGCTTAGAAAGATATTTCTTGTGAAACAGACGTCACATGCCTGGGTTCAGATTCAGTTAGGAGGGTCTTTAATATTCATTAGCCCTGTCTCGTTCTGCCTGTCTCACTCTGAACCCCGCAGCGTCCGTGCTCCCGTCTGTGTAGCTGGAATCTCTCGACTGTGTGTTCACGTTGTGCCACGTGTATGTTTGGGCCCGTGTGTTTGTGTGTCTCATCTTTCTCTCTCACCTGGCAGCTGGCAGCCTTTTCATACTTTACAGCTTTCTCTAATTTGATGGTTATGTTTGCATTTTTCAAATAAGGTATATTTTTAAAATACCAATTTGTTAATTCAAGTAAATAAAACTAATTGTTTTAAGAACATGAAAACCAAATACCAAGAAACTGTGCTAATGTAATCAACTGGCTATTAGGATGATGTTCACAAGATACGATGACTTGCTAATCCAGACAGGATGCTTAGTCTTAACATTGTCGCTTTCTACTAAAGACTTAAAACATTAAAAATCTTAAAGACTGATATCAGTGCTACCCAATAGAAGTTTCTGCTCGGATGAAAACGTTGTCTGCACTGTTGAATACAGTAACCACTAGTCACCTGCGGCAGGTTGACCACTTGAAATGCAGCTTATGTAATTCAGGCACTGAATTTCTAATTACTTTTAGTTTTAACAGTGTAAAGTCTCTAGAATAGAAAGCCTTAACAGCACTAACATAGAAAACAGATGGGAAATATATGTGGGGTGGCATTAGCATTTGTACATATTGAGGTTTTATAGTCTGATTTGATGAGAAAATAAAAGGATAAGGGAATCCTCTGCAGTGCAGTCCCATTGTAACACGTACTGTCTCAGTGGGCTAGTTCAATACATGTCCTTGAAATACGAGTGCAGAGGAAGAAAGTCAGCTTGCCTCTCCAGATGTCCCTCAGTAGTTTCATGCAGCTCACGCAGTGTGTCTGCACACACTACATGCCAGGAGGCCCACGGGAGATTACAGAGCGCAGGCTCACACGCACGCAGAGCCCACGGGAGATTACAGAGCGCAGGGCTCACACGCGCGCAGAGCCCACGGGAGATTACAGAGCGCAGGGCTCACACACGCGCAGAGCCCACGGGAGATTACAGAGCGCAGGCTGACACGCACGCAGAGCCCACGGGAGATTACAGAGCGCAGGCTGACAAGCGCGCAGGGCCCACGGGAGATTACAGAGCGCAGGGCTCACACGCGC
>NW_024070203.1:93162602-93170909 GCF_014754425.2 Oryx dammah | reverse complement strand
GCCCACGGGAGATTACAGAGCGCAGGGCTCACGCGCGCAGAGCCCACGGGAGATTACAGAGTGCAGGGCTCACACGCGCGCAGAGCCCACGGGAGATTACAGAGCGCAGGGCTCACACGCGCGCAGAGCCCACGGGAGATTACAGAGCGCAGGCTGACAAGCGCGCAGGGCCCACGGGAGATTACAGAGCACAGGGCTCACACGTGCGCCGAGCCCACGGGAGATTACAGAGCGCAGGCTGACAAGCGTGCAGGGCCCACTGGAGATTACAGAGCACAGGGCTCACACGCGCGCCGAGCCCACGGGAGATTACAGAGCACAGGGCTCACACGCGTGCAGAGCCCACGGGAGATTACAGAGCGCAGGGCTCACGCGCGCAGAGCCCACGGGAGATTACAGAGCGCAGGCTGACAAGCGCGCAGGGCCCACGGGAGATTACAGAGCACAGGGCTCACACGCGCGCCGAGCCCACGGGAGATTACAGAGCACAGGGCTCACACGCGTGCAGAGCCCACGGGAGATTACAGAGTGCAGGGCTCACGCGCGCAGAGCCCACGGGAGATTACAGAGCGCAGGCTCACGCAGAGCCGCACCCAGGACAGTGCTGAGGACGCCTCGGGCTCCCCTGGAGGCTCGTGTGCACGATCCCGCCTGCCAGCGCAGGGGCCTCGGGCTCCATCACTGGGCGGGGAGGCCCCACGTGCCATGGGGCAGCTCAGCGCGTGCGCCACGGCTGCAGAGCCCACAGGCCCTGGAGCCCGCTCTCTGCACCAGGAGGAGCCAGTGCCGCAGGCCCAGAAGCCCCTGCTTGTCTCAGCTGGAGCGAGAGCGAGCGCGAGCGCCGCAGCGGAGACCTGGCACAGCCTGAAAGAGGGCTGAACAGCAGACAGACCGTGACAGGGACCTCACAGGCAGGAAAGCGAATCACAGGAAGCGCAGTTTGCCCTCTTGGGAACGGGCATGACAGGGTGAAGGGGCCTGGTCTTCTTGATAAGTGACAGGGAGAAACGCATTATTAAGTGTGCTTGCATGCGTGATGTGTCTGTCCTGGGAGTAGGCCTCCCTGGTTTGAATTCCAGTAGGGTGGGTTCAGTAACCTCACTGAGTTTGTTTCCTCGTCTGTGAAATGCAACTTAGTAACATAAACAAGATAACAAATCTAATGCAGTGACCTCTGTACACGTGTGAGTTCTCAGTGAATGCTCACCGTTCCCTTTGTTCTAGATTTGTGACTTAGAGTCAGCCTCATGATGGTGTGGTCCAGCTTAGTTCATTCACTGGCAGTCTCCTGATTACCCACCTCGGGAAACGGTATTAAACCTCCCTAGCATCTGCTGTTGGAGAAGGCAGCGGCGCCCCACTCCAGTACTCTTGCCTGGAAAATCCCATGGACAGAGGAGCCTGGTGGGATGCAGTCCATGGGGTTGCTAAGAGTCGGACACGACTGAGCGACTTCACTTTCACTTTTCACTTTCGTGCACTGGAGAAGAAAATGGCAGCCCACTCCAGTGTTCTTGCCTGGAGAACCCCAGGGACGGGGAGCCTGGTGGGCTGCCGTCTATGGTCACAGAGAGTCAGACACGACTGAGCGACTCAGCAGGGTCTGCTGTAACCTGTATGTAATAGATTATTTGGGCCACAAGTTCTTGTATAAGCTTAGAGAATTTCTTCTTATTCCATCTAAAATCAACACATACAGAGGTTTTCTTAATGTCTTCCTTTTCTTCCCCCTTTTTATAAATACAGATAAACAGATTTAAAAGGAGATGGGAATGTACAAAATAACAAGTTCTTTTTTTACTGTGGCCACATATTGCTTGGGTCTCAGTTTTGTTCCTTTCATATTCACAGTCTTAGCCCACTGCTCTTCCTCACATCTCTTACTGTGTTTATTCCCATCACGTGGTTCTTACTGAGTGCTCCATGTATCTGTTTTTCAGATTGTAAAACTAGCTATTTATGGCATGCTGCCAAAAAACCTTCACAGAAGAACTCTGATGCAGAGGCTGCACCTTTTCCCAGATGAAGTAAGTCCCCAAAGATCCTTTATTAAATTTTTAATTAACTATTTTCTCATTTTAAAATAATTGTTTTATTTGTTTTTAGTAATTTTATGTCGACTTTTGAAATATTTTTTGCCTTTTATAGTGACTACGCTACAAAAACAATCGCTTCTGTTTTAAATCATAAAGTGAACCATCATCGAACTGAAAATCAAAAGTCTGTAAGATCCGTATTTTCATTTTAATAGCTACTTTTTAAGAACAAGGAACTATGATCAGAGCCCTGTTTAACTGAGGGTACTCATATGGAATTTCATGAACTACAAAGAAGAATGACTTCAGTGTGCTTTTTTGTGACCTGTATAGCTTCTATGAATCATAGATAAATAGCTTGGCTTTGATTGCTAATTATTTCCCATGATATAACTTCAGAATACTTGTTCCTACTCAAAACTTGTTCAGCTAAAAAGAACTTGAAAATAAAAAGACAGTTTTATTCATAACTATTATACTGGTATGAGTACTTAGCTTCTCTCCAGTATAATATAAACACTAGAAGTTCTATAGAAAATAGTTGAGTCCAGGCTCTAGAATCAGACTGCCTGGGTTTGAATACATGTCCCACCATTTACTGACTTCGTGGCCATTATTATCTGTTTTCTCATCAGTGAAATGGGTGTACTAATTGTACCTGCATCATAAGATTGCTGTAAGAATTAGATGAAACAACATTTTTTAGGTACTTACACCAGGCCCTGGAACAGTAAGTACTAGCTGGTATCAATATTACAGGTTATAATTGTCCTTATAGTTCCTAGTAAAAGAATATAGACTTCATTCCAGAATATCAAGTTCTGTCAGCTATTCAAGGCACTTGTAGGTTCTATTGTTAGCTTAAATAATGCATAAGTAAATTATTCAGACTTTTACCTAAGTGGTAATTATTAGCTTTGCTTTGCATGAATGAGTAGAATAATTTCCCCTGTTCGCTTTACCTCTGAGGTAACAAGCATGGGAGTAGTATCATCGTGTAAGGATAAATGACCTTGGGCATGAAATTAAAAGAACTTGAAACCTGTTTCTGATTGTACTTTCACTTATTTTTAGCAACCATGATTTCTAAAAGGGACAAAGAAAATAGTGATGTCATTTTCCCCAGTTTTCAAGTTAGATGGGTTTTGGTGTAAATTACTCAAATGACTAAACGAGCCCATTTCCCCAAAACTGGAAAGTGCTGAATCTTCAGAAGCTTGACAACACGTCCTGCTGTCATGGCCACGAGGAAACGGGCACTCAGACGCTGCGGGTGCAGTGCCAAGCGGTGCAGCCCACGCGGGCTCCAGGGACGGGCGACCGGTGACACAGACATGCGTGAGGAGCTCGTGCTTGGTCCAGCAGCCTCGCTTACAGCAGGCTGCCCCGAAGAGGCACATACACAAGGTTACTGTTTCCATACGCTCCGTAATAGTAATGGAAATAAACAAACGCTTGTGCATAGGAAATTGGCTGAGTTATGCTATATCTGTTCAGTTGAGTAGTGCAATTATACAAAAAGGGACGCCAGATACCACTGTGGCTTGGTAAGTGATGCTTTCCAAGATACATTGTTAAGTGAGAAAGAGCAAGGTGGAAAAGGATATAGGTAGCATACTACCTTTTGCATGCATTTATACATGTGTATGTTCACACACACACACACACACATATCTTTTTGCATAAAGAATCAAGATTTTATATATTAAAAAAATAAATGCCAGTACCAATAGAAGTAAGCAGAACTAGTTCTCAGACTGTGTTTTCTAAGTGCTATTCCATATTAAAAGGAATGTGATTCTTAGAGAAGTGGTTGATTCTAGGTCTGGAACAAAAAAAGAAATCTATTTTGGAGTACACACATGTACAAGATTATTATTTCTGCATTGTTCATAATAGCAAAATAATAGGTAACAGAAAGTAAGTCAGTGCTCAGAGATGGAGAAATATCAGCACACAGAAGGCAACTTGAAGTGGTGCTCACTGAGCAGGTAGGGGACTGTGAGCCTTGAAATGAACGGGCGTCATGACGGATTACTTTGAGTAGGAAGCAGAAATCTATGAGCCCACAGTGATACTCCAAAAATTATTTTTAACTTATTATAATTTCCCTTCTCCTTTTTTGAGAAGGAAGAGCTCTTCTTTAGAGAAGAATGTCGTCTAAACCATGTAGAAAATAATACTGAATTAGAAAACCCACCATCATCAGAGTATCATATATCCCTTGAGTTAAACGTTGCAGAACAGGATATTCACAGAGTTTCAAAACAGTTTCAACACATGCCACAGAGAACTATTTAAAAAGGGAAGAGATTCTTCTACGTTAAAGCCATCTGGCCAACCACCACCCGTAACCAAGACATTAAATTTGTCATCAGTGTGGGATAAACTGATGTTGTGTGCCTCCTGCTTCGAATGACGCACTGAAGACCCAACATAGACTATATAGTGTCCCGCCAGAAATGTTGATCCTGAGTCTGATCATGAGGAAACAGTTCAAAAATCTAAAGGAAGGAGGATATTCTGCAACACAGTTGGACTGGCCGCTTCAAAAATTAATTTCCTAAGAGACGGATAAACCAGGGAAAGTCTGCCAATCAAAGGAAACTAAAGAATGCCTCGTGCATATTAAACAACATAGTAACACAACAGCTGAGGCCGTGACACTTCAGCTCGGATTAGAAAAGGAAGCTACATGAGACTTTATTAGACATCTTGGGGAAATTTGAATATATACTGTGTGTGTGTGTGTATACACACACTGTTCAGTTCAGTTCAGTCGCTCAGTCGTGTCCGACTCTGCGACCCCATGAATCGCAGCACGCCAGGCCTCCCTGTCCATCACCAACTCCCGGAGTTCACTCAGACTCATGTCCATCGAGTCCGTGATGCCATCCAGCCATCTCATCCTCTGTCGTCCCCTTCTCCTGACTCCAATCCCTCCCAGCATCAGAGTCTTTTCTAATGAGTCAACTCTTCCCATGAGGTGGCCAAAGTACTGGAGTTTAAGCTTTAGCATCCTTCCTTCCAAAGAAATCCCAGGGCTGATCTCCTTCAGAATGGACTGGTTGGATCTCCTTGCAGTCCAAGGGACTCTCGAGTCTTCTCCAACACCACAGTTCAAAAGCGTCAATTCTTTGGCGCTCAGCTTTCTTCACAGTCCAACTCTCACATCCATACATGACCACAGGAAAGACCACAGCCTTGACTAGACGGACCTTAGTTGGCAAAGTAATGTCTCTGCTTTTGAATATGCTATCTAGGTTGGTCATAACTTTTCTTCCAAGGAGTAAGCGTCTTTTAATTTCATGGCTGCAGTCACCATCTGCAGTGATTTTGGAGCCCAGAGTCTGACACTGTTTCCACTGTTTCCCCATCTATTTCCCATGCAGTGATGGGACCTGATGCCATTTTCTTCGTTTTCTGAATGTTGAGCTTTAAGCCAACTTTTTCACTCTCTTTCACTTTCATCAAGAGGCTTTTGAGTTCCTCTTCACTTTCTGCCATAAGGATGGTGTCATCTGCATATCTGAGGTGATTGATATTTCTCCCAGCAATCTTGATTCCAGTTTGTGTTTCTTCCAGTCCAGCGTTTCTCAAGATGTACTCTGCATAGAAGTTAAATAAGCAGGGTGACAATATACAGCCTTGACGTACTCCTTTTCCTATTTGGAACCAGTCTGTTTTTCCATGTCCAGTTCTAACTGTTGCTTCCTGACCTGCATATAGGTTTCTCAAGAGGCAGGTTAGGTGGTCTGGTATTCCCAGCTCTCTCAGAATTTTCCACAATTTATTGTGATCCACACAGTCAAAGGCTTTGGCATAGTCAATAAAGCAGAAATAGATGTTTTTCTGGAACTCTCTTGCTTTTTCCATGATCCAGTGGATGTTGGCAGTTTGATCTCTGGTTCCTCTGCCTTTTCTAAAACCAGCTTGAACATCAGGGAGTTCATGGTTCACATATTGTTGAAGCCTGGCTTGCAGAATTTTGAGCATTACTTTACTAGCGTGTGAGATAAGTGCAATTGTGCAGTAGTTTGAGCATTCTTTGGCATTGCCTTTCTTTGGGATTGGAATGAAAACTGACCTTTTCCAGTCCTGTGGCCACTGCTGAGTTTTCCAAACTTGCTGCCATATTGAGTGCAGCACTTTCACAGCATCATCTTTCAGGATTTGAAATAGCTCCACTGGAATTCCATCACCTCCACTAACTTTGTTCGTAGTGGTGCTTTCTAAGGCCCACTTGACTTCACATTCCAGGATGTCTGGCTCTAGATTAGTGATCACATCATCATGATTATCTGGGTCGTGAAGATCTTTTTTGTACAGTTCTTCTGTGTATTCTTGCCACCTCTCCTTAATATCTTCTGCTTCTGTTAGGTCCATACCATTTCTGTCCTTTATCGAGCCCATCTTTGCATGAAATGTTCCCTTGGTATCTCTAATTGTCTTGAAGAGATCTCTAGTCTTTCCTGTTCTGTTGTTTTCCTCTATTTCTTTGCATTGATCGCTGAAGAAGGCTATTCTTTGGAACTCTGCATTCAGATGCTTATATCTTTCCTTTTCTCCTTTGCTAAGATGTTTCTTCAGTGTTAGTTTTCCTGAACATGAATATGTAATGTGGCTACATCAGAAACAGTTCTTATATTTAGAATATATATATCCTGAAATATTTAGGGATGAAATATTGGCAGACAACTCTCAAATGGTACAGTCAAAAAGAGTGTTTGGTGTATATGTGCTTATGAATAGATAGAAAGCAATCATATTGTGTTTTAACAATTAGTGAATTTAGGTGAAGGCTAGATGAGTTCACTCATTTTCACAACTTTTCTCTAGATTAGAAATTCTCTTAAAAATTGCATAAACTGGGACTCCCCTGGCGGCCCGGAGGTTAGGACTCTGCCTCCACTGCCCAGAGCCCGGGTTTGAGAGCTCAGCTCCAGAGCCCAGAGCCCGGGATGGATCCCTGGTTGGGGAACTGAGATCCTGCTGGCTGCGAGGCGCAGACAGGAAAACATGAAGAGGGAAACCTGTAAAAGAGAGAATGATCACCGCCCCCGTGCTTCTGTTTTCTGCTTTTATTCTTTTCCTCATGTCCCTCTTCGGCTAACCACCCGCTCTGCAGAAGGCATCGTCACAGAGAGGGAAACTCTGATAACACCCTCAGTTGGCCCGGGAGGGTGCCCTTCCCTGCATGTGTTGAAGGAGCACTTCCCCACCTTTCTGCTTCCGCTTCGCTCAGCATCTCCATCCCTAACTGCACTCTGGTTTTTGTCCATTCTTTCAGTGGATTCCTTAATGGGGGTGAAATTTGGTAAGCTCATTTCAGTCAAAATTCTATTCATTTAGCAAACACTTAGCAGAAACCCACTAGGTTCTAAATTCTCTATGCTGAATGAGCAGTTGGCAGTGTTAAAATTGTCTTTGCAAATGTGATCTAAGGATTTTTTTTAGTAGTTTTCCAAAGAAGTGTGAAATATACATTTTCATGAATACCAAACTGGCAGATAGAATTCCTTAGTAAGTGAAGATTAAGGAGTAATTAACAATATTTAACGTGTCTGGGCATCCTTTGCTCATTCTGGTTCTGTGTGCTCACACTTGTGTGTTTGAATATGCTGGGGAAGGACAGGTAAATGTTTTCCAAATGCTTTGCAGTGAAGAAACAACTGTGAGTGATGTTTACTGTGGCCTTATGTTTGCTGATAGTGACCCAGCCTATCCAAACCATAATTTTAAAGTCGTTTTAAGTTTAAAAAAAAAAAAAACCTTTAAATTTTTAGCATATTGGGTTTTAGAATCAGCTTACAGTGTAAGAGCTCTGTGATCCTTTGAAACTATTCTTAAATTGTATTTTGATTCTTAAGACAAACTTGAGTAACTTGTTTGATGCCGTGTGCTTGCCTAGACATTTGATTCCCAATTATACTATCGCTCTCTGCAGACAAATATATAATTATCCTGTTTTTTGAGAACGGTTAGAAACACACTAAAACTGAAAAGAGGTAATTATATCTGCAGTGCCTGTGGAAATGCCCAGAGGACACTTCTGTACTGGTGGCTCACTGTTCCTTCCGCAGCCTCTCCTGAGTCAACCTGTCGTCCAGATCCACAGCGTGATCCCTTTGCCTTACTTCTGTTCCAGGAGCACAATATAAATGCCGGTTCTTCTGGTTATCCATGCTCTTCATTGTGTCATCCCCTGTTTAGAGCAGATTATTTACTCCATGCTCTTCGTTGTGTCAACCCCCGTTTAGAGCAGGTTATT
>NW_024070203.1:93034312-93162592 GCF_014754425.2 Oryx dammah | reverse complement strand
TACTCCATGCTCTTCGTTGTGTCAACCCCCGTTTAGAGCAGGTTATTCACTCCGTGCTCTTCGTTGTGTCAACCCCCGTTTGGTGCAGTTTATTCCATGCTCTTCGTTGTATCATCCCCTTATTATTTAGTGCAGTTCTCTCGAGATGCCTCTCAAGTACGTGCTTTACTCTGTGGTCTGCTTTCCGTTTACTCGGGTTCAGACTTTTTCACGTCTTACCTTTCTTTGCTTTTGTTTTTCTGAACACTCTGGAAGGCGCCATGAGTAGAGGCACGGGGTTTCAGCATAGACCAGTGCACGAGCGGCTGGAGGGGGCTTGCTCAGAGCCGCGGGCACTTGTGGAGAAGGGAAGTTGGAGGGGGCTGGCAGTGAGCGTGCTAGTGTGGCTCAGGAGTTAGAGCTGCGTCCGGAGAGATTCTTAGCCAAGGAGTAACTTCTTAAAAATCAGAAGCTTTTAGAAGCCATAATCTTTTGATTTTTCTTTCTATATCAGCCCCTAGCACAATTTCTGGTTCGTAGAAGTTCAGTAAATGCTTGCTGGCTAAATGACTCGAGGATCCAGCAGATTTTCATTTTTGAAAGGTTTTTTTTGGCAAAAACATGAAGCATAAATTGAAAAGGTTGTGGCACTGGAGGCAATAGGCCTTGTGCAAACAGTCATCAGACGAGACATTATGAGCGTGACCCAAGGCAGTGCTGCTTTGCTGCTGAAAGGAGGAGGAAAGAACTAAACAGCATTCAGAAAAAGTAGAATTTAGTGGCCAGATACTTGTCAAAATTGAAGATGTCTGACTTAGTATTAGAAATGTTTGTCAAGATTAAAATTTTAAATGTGTTACTATAAGCATTCTTCCGTTTATTGTTTCTTAACACTTACTAAGAATTACTAAGGGTTTCCCTGGTGGCTCAGAGGGTAAGGCGTCTGCCTGCAACACAGGGGACTCGGGTCTGACCCCTGGGTCAGGAAGATCCCCTTGAGAAGAGAATGGCTACCTGCTCCAGTATTCTTGCCTGGAGAATCCCATGGACAGAGGAGCCTGGCAGGCTACAGTCTGTGGGATTGCAGAGTCAGACACAACTAAGTGACTGACACACTTACACAAGAATTACTAATTAATTACGAAGAATAGATTTTAAGAAAATTAAGCCTAAATTTTTGTTTTATCTAGGATATACCAGAAGATATTCTTAAGAATTTAACAGAAGAGCTTCCTCAACCACGAAAAGTGCCCAGACGTCTAGATGAGTACACACAAGAAGAAATAGAGGCTTTTCCAAGAGTCTGGTCTCCGTAAGTCTCTCTTTTCTTTCCCAGCTTTGTTTTTATTGTCTTTTTAACCTGAGTTTAGTGTTTCCTATTTCGTTATCCAAATGATAAGGTCCTTGAAGGTGGGAAGTGTGAACTTTTTTCACTCCCTTGGATACTTTTTGCGGCTTTTCCCTACAAATAAACTCTAGCTGTAGATGGTAGAACCAAAAGTCTCAAAGTCTTAAGACTTTGCTAGGTAAGTGCAAGGATGTTCATAGGGGCCTGTAAATTATCAGATATTTTGTTTGGGATAGCATAACTTGGATTGATTATAGTCTCTTGGAATGAAACTGAATTGTCTTTACCTAAAACCGAGTAATTCTCCATTTTCGGGGTTGCTTCACGAAGCCAAGAGTGCGATCCAATGAGAGTCGTCCGTTCTGGACACTTTCACAGGCTGCCCAAGTAGAAGCATAAGAGAAGAAGCCCTGCTCTCCTCCCCTGCGCAGTGTCCCCCGCCCGTGGCCAGAAGCCTGCTCGGGCCCCACCCACGGCTCCGTCTTGCCATCTCTGGCGGCTTTGCCTGGCCTGCCAGGCTCTGCGTCACCTCCGCAGCTTACGCTCTTCTCCCTTCACAGCACTGGGCTCTCAGTAGCAGCCTGTACAGAACTGGCACCCCTTTCCTGCCGTCAAGCTCTTCCATGACTTCCTGCTATCACCTCTGCCTAACCCAGCGTGCCCCTCACCTCCTCCGCGGAGGTGACTCTCTCCCATTCTTTGGGCATTAGCTCAGACGTCTCGTCTCCTCGGAGGAGCCTCTCCTGAACTGCAGGAGCAGACTGCACCGGCCAGGCAGCTCTGTCACTGCGCTTACCTCCTCGAGAGCAAGGGCTGCATCTGCTCATCACTGCCGCCGCCGCAGCCCGAAGAGCCCCTCACATGACAGGGCTCAGAAAGGCTTACCGCGTGCACACAGAGTTTGCGCAGGTCTAGAGAGAACCACACATTGCCCCCAGGATACTTACCCAGTGCACTCTGGAGATCTGTGTCTCTCGAGTGGCCCTTTGGCCAGGTAGGTTTGTGAAAACTTGTTTTCCCAGAATTAATAGTGTGCCCAGGAATCTAATCCTTGATCTAACCATTATGTGTGTATATAACTTCACTCTTGGCACACACAAGTCTTTATTCCGTTTTAAATGTTTTTGACTTTGCTGACTTATTTCAAGGTTCACCTTTAATAAGTCTGCAAATAATGAGCAAAATAGTATTTAGTGATCAGTTATGTTAATACTTTCAAATCGCCCAGCACTCTGCTAGATGGTTTACGTACGGCGTTTGTAATTCTCTCACCGGTAAGAGAAATGTGTCATTCCTGTTTTTAAGACTGAGTCAGAGGTCTGGCTAATTGTAGTACAGCCTGAATTTGAAACTAATTCTAATCCTGTGTTCTTTCCACAAAAGCAAACTTTCATTGTGTTTTTCAACAAATATTAGCACTCTCTGCTGTGCAAGAGACTGCAGTAAGCAGTAGGACACGCGTGGGAGGGATCACCGGTAAAGCAGTTACGTCATTCAGTGACAGACTGCTGCTGAGTTTATACCACGTGCTGTACGGCTCATAGATGCCACAGGGGATACAGAAGATGAAACCTTTTAAATGTACCTTCTTTCACCTACATAGGGTCTTGTTATAAAAGAATGAGTTATTTTACTGTATTTAATCTCATGTGTTAAACACGCACGTGATTGTGTTTGCTGTCATCCCTCACTAGACTCCGTGGGGACCTGTATGTCATCTGGTTAGCACCGATCACAGTGACTGACTCATCAAGTAGGCACTCAGCAAACACTTACTGAATGAATAAATGAAGAAATAGAGTGTCTTTTTTATCAGGTTTTATAAATGAGGTTAGAAATAATCTTTAGGAGATATGAAGCTATTGATACTTTCATGAAATTTATATTTTAGGAAAAATCATTTTAAGTTGTTCTTAGAGATTTGCATGGTCATTTACTGAAGACATATCCAATCTGCCTTTTCCTAGTTAAACTACATAGAAGTTATATTTATCCTTAAAGCTCAGCCCACATAAACATAGAACATTTTTCTAGGAAAATGTTAACATTTGTAAAAGTTCTTTAAAGGAGATGTGGAATTTGCCACAATTTAATCCTTAACTTCTAGAAATCATTTATTAGCTTAAATTTACCAGTCTGAAAACTTTTCTTTACTAAAAATTCACAATAAAATAGACTACATGTAACATAGACATTTACTTCAAACGTAATAACTCTGGAAAAAGCAGACTCAGGCACTCAGTTGAAAAAAATGTTTTAATTTGGGGGCTTTACTAAATGTTCATTGCAGAAAATAAAAATATGGTATAAACATAAGTAAGTAACACCACCACACTCAGCATTCTGGTGTGCACACCTCCTGGCTCTCCGTGTTAGCTTCTGTGCTGTGTGTGTGTCTGTAGGTTTACAAACTCGGGGAATCACGATTTTGCCCGAAATACGGTGTCACTGCATGTGTTCCCGATTACAAGAGTTTTTCCCACAAGCATGATCTTCAGTGGCTATAAGATATGATTCCAGTTTTATTCTGTAGATCTAAATATCTCATACCTGATTTTCTTTCAGAAACCCTGTCATAATTCTTGCCAAGATGGGAAGCAGATCTTTTTAGAGACTGGAGACACCGAAGGCACTCTTTAGTTGCGTGACCACACACGCGTTATGCCTGTGGCCACGCTTGTCGTGGGCGCTCCGCAGTGTGTCCTCAGTGAGCCACACCAGCGTGATGCTGTAACAACCGCCCACAGCAGACTGCACTCAGTGTTGTTTCAGCTGAAGAGCACTGATCAGAGTGCTGCTTTTATTGCTAATGTCCTGGCTCATTTAAAACAAGCTAGAAGGTGACTGAGTGCCTTCTTTATATTAAGGGAAGTAGAAAGGGCTTTTCTAGAATTATTTTAAGGAGACTTTTGGTGAAACTTGGAGCCGCCTGACCCATGTTTCAGTTGTTATTCTGGAATGGATTTTCCTGCCCCTTCTTTCCGTCCAGGTTTGCCTGTGGCAGGAACACACACCGGACACCAGGCTTTCCTGTGAGCTTTAATAGAGTGAGACCTTTCCCACCACTACCACACAGTGTCTGCTAGCTTAGATGAGTGTACACTTACGCAGTTACAGTATACAGGTATTAAACTGTTCAACAGTTATTCTTCCGAGTATTAGAGCTGACACCAAGTCTAATTTTTTTTTTTTAAGTCATAGAATGCATATGACCAGGAAAAATATATATATACATTTTTGTATCAACCAAAAACGTATTGCCTAAGAAACAGGTGCTCTTTTAGGTCAGGGCCGTCTGATGGACTTTTCACGTCGATGCGTGGCTGAGCTAGTACAGAGCTGCTGGCTCCTGTGACTCGAATGCTCACACTGTGGCTAGTGTGCCTCAGAGTTGAGGTTCAAGTTTGCGTATGTGACTTAAGTTTTAGTGACCTCATGTGGCTTCTTGTTGTTCAGTTGCTAAGTCGTGTCTCCTTTGCGACCCCGTGGACTGTAGACCACCAGGCTCCTCTGTCCCTGGGATTTCCCGGCGAGAGTACTGGAGGGGGTTGCCACCTCCTTCTCCAGGGTACCTTCCCTACCCAGGGACGGAACCCACGTCTCCTGCATTGCAGGTGGGTTCTTGACCACCGAGCCAGCAGGGAGGCCCCTCATGTGGCTAGTGACTGCTTTAATGGACTGTTTTAGTTGTTTACTACTTAATAAAGTTCAAGGATAAAATAGGATCTATATTAGGATCACGATTAAAATATTTGACACACCATGCAATCCTTAAAAATGGGATTCCCCATTACTAATGGATTGGCTTTTATGAGAAAAAATTTTTTTTCTCCTTTTAGAGAAGGAACCAACTTAAAATGTGCTTTTGTTCCACCCCAAATAGCTAAGGCAAGAATATAATCTTCCTTTGGAATGTAGTAATTGGAAATTATTCAAGATAGATATGACAGGTAACCTGCAGAGACTTGACTGAAACAAATGTCCCTAGATTGCACCATAAATAAATAACATGAAAATAGCTTGCTCTGGTTTCTGTTTCCCTAGCAATAAAACCTAACACATTTATAGTATAAAAATGCACACTTTGTAATTGCAACTATCATGAGCTTTTGGTTCAGTGTGAGCTCTTCAGCTTTTCTGTTAGAGATGGAAATCTTTTGAGCAGCAGTAACAGTTGTCAGACTAAGCTTTGGATGACCTTGAAACCAAGTCACCCAGTAGGTGACTAACAAAATTGTATTAATTGAATAGCTAATCATTTTAAATCACTTAAAAAGTTATATCCCCTCGGGGCTAACTTCAGCATGCTCTAGGTTTCCTTATGCTGGTTGTCTGCTTATTTCTAAAGCAGTGGCACACAGGACGGAAAGAGGCTGGTGCTTATGAGGGGACTCCTAAGTGTGTCGCATGGCTAAAGCCATCTCCCCAGATGAGAAGTGTCGTCCATGCACCTCAGTTGAGTTAGTGTGTATCCTCGATGTGTTAGTATTTTTTACATCTCATGGATATAAACCTGTGTCAGAGATTGTTATGTCAGAGTATGCCATAAAGATTTAGCTTGCATTTCCTCACGCATTCGCCATATGAACATGGTGATTGTAGGGCGTGCACTTAGAACTTATTTCTCAAGGAAAAAATAGCACTATCTCTTCTCACAGTTCAGTTGCCTGAGATGGTAGCTTTCAAACGGTCAGCTTATTTTAATTGTCAATAATTATTTCCAGGATCATTGAGTTTTTGCCAACACGATACAAAACCACAACAATCATGGAAATTATAATGCTGTCACTGTAATGGAAATTTTCCATTTTGTAGGGTAAAAATAAAACTTGTTTCATTTGAAACTTTTTTAATTTTCAGTTTTTCAAAATTCCATAGGAGAGCTTTTCTTTGGAAGAAACTAGCTGTAAGGAAAATTTCAACTTGAATTGCTTCACAGTATCCACAGAATGATGAAACAAAACCAAAAAAGAAATGTGTTTTTTGACTCCTCACCCATTAAATCCGTAATGCTTTATTTTAAGCATAGCCCCCACCATTGCAGAGAAGCTAAGTGTGGAAAGTCTCAGCCTCCGTGAATGCTTGAAGACAGACTGTGGGATGAGAACTCGGCCCCTGGTCTGACACTGCCCACAGAGCGCCCTCAGAAGCGAGCCTGGGCCGGGGGAGGCTGCGAGGGTGACGGGCCCTGCAGTCGTCTTTGCTGGAAGCAGGGTTAGACTTAGGCAGTTTAACGGTTCATCCATCCAGCTCTGTAGAAAGGAAGACAGAGCCAGGAGTGAAAGCACGGCAGAGGGGCCTGGTAAGCATCCCGTCCAGGCAGTATGCAGCCCTGGAAGAGGCAGGGATGTGAGCTTTCTGCTTGCCCTCCATGTGAAAGCTGTTCATCCCCCAAATCTGCCCATTAAAAAATAATAATAATTTCACCTATGGCTTTATAAACATGTGCTTCAGATCAGAGACTTATTTAAGACAGTGGAGAGGAGTTTTACCTTTTCAAAACCCATGAGGAGCTGGTATCTGGGCATCTTCAGGATTTTCCATAACTATGTGCTAGTTCAGTCATGTGGCGTTTTCCTGCAAGATTTAACTTAACTTTGCTCCTCTCCACAGTCAGAAGCTATTGGCTGGGCTCAGGGAGCAAGTTCACGTTCCAGCTTTTCCATCATTTCAACCAGCTCAGCATTGGCTTAAACCATAGACCTCAACATTTCCAGTCCTGAATTTTGCTCAAATCAAGCCTTCTAAACTATACTGTTCTTTTGGATAGGAACACATTAGGACTGGTTGCTAAAATAAAAAGCAATCTCTGTGTAAGAAACCAAAACCAAATCATTTATATTCCATAGCCAAGAGAGCTGTGTCTTAAAAGTGACAGTTGAGTGCAACAATAATTCCTATTCATTTTGATTGAAAAAAATTTTGATTTTTAAAGAACTCAAACAGTCTTTTTTTGTATTGGAGCAAAGCTCATAGCTCAGAGGTTAAAGCCTCTGCTTGCAATGCGGGAGACCTGGGTTCAGCCCCTGGGTCGGGAAGATCCCCTGGAGGAGGGCATGGTGCCCACTCCAGTGTTCTTGCCTGGAGAATTCCGGGGACGGCGGAGCCTGGCGGGCTGCAGTGCCCGGGTCGCAGCGTCGGGCACGCCTGAGCGCCTTCCCTGTCCCTTCCACTCCCACTGGAGCTCGTTCACAGTGCTGTGCCGGTTTCCGGCGTGCAGCAGAGTGATTCAGTTATGCACACACACGTGTGTTCCTGTTCAGGTTCTTTCCCCATGCAGGCGGTCACAGAGTATGGAGTCGGGTTCCCTGCGCCGTACAGTAGGTCCTTGTCGATTATCTGTTTCATATATAAGTGTGTACGTGGGTTTCCCTGTGGCTCGGCTGGTAAGGAGCCCGCCTGCGGTGCGGGAGACCTGGGTTCAGCCCCTGGGTCGGGAAGATCCCCTGGAGGAGGGCATGGCGCCCACTCCAGTGTTCTTGCCTGGAGAATCCCGGGGACGGCGGAGCCTGGCAGGCTGCAGCCCGCGGGTCGCAGCGTCGGGCACACCTGAGTGAGCACACACAGCGCAGTGTGTGTGTCAACCCTGGCCTCCTAATTCGCGCCCCCTTTCCCCTTTGGTTACCCTAAGTTTGCTTTCCGTGTCTGAGTCTCTTTCCATTTTGCAGACAAGTTCACGTGTATCATTGTTAGATTCCGGACACAAGTGATGTCGTGTGACATTTGCCTTTGCTTCGTGTGATAATCTCTAGGTCCGCCCATGTTGCTGCAGATGGCAGTGTTTCATCCTTTTTACAGCTGAGCAGTATTCCATTGTGCCTAAAAGTCAGTTTAGTTTCAAAATTATGTAGGGTAAAATTGAAGACAGACTGTGGGATGAGAACTCGGCCCCTGGTCTGACACTCGGCCTTCTGGTCAGGCTGGTGGTTCAGTGTCTGGGTGAATGAGTCTGGTGCACCCACTGTTGCTCTGCCTGTTACCTGTACAGCTGACATCTTCAGTTCAAGGAATGTGAACTGGAATCCCAGATTTCCTGGGATGGTTTATTCTAAATAATTCCATTTTTCCAGTGAAAGTGACTTAAAACTCTGTCAACCTGACCATTTATATCTCTTAAGATTATTCCACTATCCAGATTTTATCCTAGTCTTTGAACTGTTTTCTTGGAGTAAGCATTTTACTTATTATTTAGAAGTGAAGAGATATAAAGCCTAAAGGAGAGTAAAATATTTTTGAAATTTATTACACTTAAGTTATACTCAGTTTCATGAATTTACAATAGAAATTTGAATGCTATTTTTCCTTTGGAAAATAAATTCATCATAATGGGATGAATACTATTGTATCTCTATTTGAACCACAGTATAAACCATGTGTTTTATAGCTTTTTCATTTTATTAAAAAACCAAATGCATTTTTTTCTGCCATTTTACAATGAAAGCTAAAATTTCCAAAACGATTTTTCCTGAACTCAGACTCTCCCTTCACAGCAGTGCCCCCAGTTTCAGGATGACGCAGATGTGTTGGTTTCTTTGCGTTCTGGGTTCTGAACGTGAGTGTCTGCATTTGTGAGAGGTGTCTGCTCCATTGTAACCAGCAACGGTGTTGTGCTTGTGTAATTTGACACGTGGCAGCTAGTGTTTTCCATAAGGTTACGTGTGGTAAAGGATTTGCTATAGCAAATGGGGAACCATGTGAGCTGCGGTACGACTTTAGATGCCCAAGCAGTCACAAGCACCATAGGATGCTTTCTACAGCTCCCACAGGCCTTTGCGTTTTCATTCGAAAAAAGTAATATTATTGTGCAAAGCTACATTGCTTTTAAAGTCAGTTTTCTGCTGGCAACAAGTATTAAGTTCTAACTGAGTTGTTGCTGTAAAGCACTGAATACCTATGAAAGTTTAGCACACTTTAGAAAATGAGTTAAAGAAAGTCTTGTGCAGGCAAATGCTTTGAAGATACATTAATCTCCCAAGTAAACCCTAAGTGCGTATATGAGAACATCAGACTTTACGCTTTCTCTTCAGAGGTCAGTGTGTGTGTCTCCCTCTGTTAAAAACTCTCTCTGAAGACAGGCTGCGTCTCGCTCTCTGCCGTTTCCAGCACCCACCTTGGACCTGATGCTCAGGAATCTTGGTTGAAGGAGACTGAATGAGTGGACTCTTACCTCCCTTAAAGAGGAACTGACTTTCAATTCATTGCGTGATGTATTCATATGTTGGTCTTTGTTTATCTAAACACTGCTTAATGCCTCTAGCTGAACTAAATCTTCTCTCAGCAGTCTGCTTCGGTGCAACTCTGGTGTCCCCAGTTTTGGATGCTCTGTATCACATTGATAAAGAAAAGCTCATGGTAATTTCATTAATTTAGGTTTTATTTCTATCAGTAACTTTCTATTAAGAATTAATAGGTATTAGCTTTTTATAACCGGAGAAGGCAATGGCACCCCACTCCAGTACTCTTGCCTGGAAAATCCCATGGGCGGAGGAGCCTCGAAGGCTGCAGTCAGTGGGGTCGCTGAGGGTCAGACACGACTGAGTGACTTCACTTTCACTTTTCACTTTCATGCATTCAGTTCAGTTCAGTCGCTCAGTCGTGTCCGACTCTTTGCGACCCCATGAATCGCAGCACGCCAGGCCTCTCTGTTCACCATCTCCCGGAGTTCACTCAGCCTCACGTCCATCGAGTCCGTGATGCCGTCCAGCCATCTCATCCTCAGTCGTCCCCTTCTCCTCCTGACCCCAGTCCCTCCCAGCTTCAGAGTCTTTTCCAATGAGTCAACTCTTTCCATGAGGTGGCCAAAGTACTGGAGCTTAGCTTTAGCATCATTCCTTCCAAAGAACACCCAGGGTTGATCTCCTTCAGAATGGACTGGTTTGATCTCCTTGCAGTGCAGGGGACTCTCAAGAGTCTTCTCCAACACCACAGTTCAAAAGCATCAATTCTTTGGCGCTCAGCCTTCTTCACAGTCCAACTCTCACATCCATACATGACCACTGGAAAAACCATAGCCTTGACTAGACGGACCTTAGTCGGCAAAGTAATGTCTCTGCTTTTGAATATACTATCTAGGTTAGTCATAACTTTTCTTCCAAGGAGTAAGCGTCTTTTAATTTCATGGCTGCAGTCACCATCTGCAGTGATTTTGGAGCCCCCAAAAATAAAGTCTGACACTGTTTCCACTGTTTCCCCATCTATTTCCCATGAAGTGATAGGACCGGTTGCCATGATCTTCGTTTTCTGAATGTTGAGCTTTAAGCCAACTTTTTCTCTCTCTTCTTTCACTTTCATCAAGAGGCTTTTTAGTTCCTCTTCACTTTCTGCCATAAGGGTGGTGTCATCTGCATATCTGAGGTGATTGAGATTTCTCCCGGCAATCCTGATTCCAGCTTGTGCTTCTTCCAGTCCAGCGTTTCTCATGATGTACTCTGCATATAAGTTAAATAAGCAGGGTGACAATATACAGCCTTGACGTACTCCTTTTCCTATTTGGGACCAGTCTGTTGTTCCATGTCCAGTTCTAACTGTTGCTTCCTGGCCTGCATACAGATTTCTCAAGAGGCAGGTCAGGTGCTCTGGTATTCCCATCTCTTGAAGAATTCTACATAGTTTATTGTGATCCACACAGTCAAAGGCTTTGGCATAGTCAATAAAGCAGAAATAGATGTTTTTCTGGAACTCTCTTGCTTTTTCCATGATCCAGCGGATGTTGGCAGTTTGATCTCTGGTTCCTTTGCCTTTTCTAAAACCAGCTTAAATATCAGGGAGTTTACAGTTCACGTATTGCTGAAGCCTGGCTTGGAGAATTTTGAGCATTACTTTACTAGCATGTGAGATGAGTGCAATTGTGTGGTAGTTTGAACATTCTTTGGCATTGCCTTTCTTTGGAATTGGAATGAAAACTGACCTTTTCCAGTCCTGTGGCCACTGCTGAGTTTTCCACATGTGCTGGCATATTGAGTGCAGCACTTTCACAGCATCATCTTTCAGGATTTGAAATTTAGCTCCACTGGAATTCCATCACCTCCACTAGCTTTGTTGATAGTGATGCTTTCTAAGGCCCACTTGACTTCACTTTCCAAGATGTCTGGCTCTACATTAGTGATCACATCATCGTGATTATCTGGGTTGTGAAGATCCTTTTTGTACAGTTCTTCTGTGTATTGTGGCCACCTCTTCTTAATATCTTCTGCTTCTGTTAGGTCCAGACCATTTCTGTCCTTTATCGAGCCCATCTTTGCATGAAATGTTCCCTTGGTATCTCTAATTGTCTTGAAGAGATCTCTAGTCTTTCCTGTTCTGTTGTTTTCCTCTATTTCTTTGCATTGATCGCTGAAGAAGGCTTTCTTATCTCTTCTTGCTATTCTTTGGAACTCTGCATTCAGATGCTTATATCTTTCCTTTTCTCCTTTGCCTTTGGCTTCTCTTCTTTTCTCAGCTCTTTGTAAGGCCTCGCCAGACAGCCATTTTGCTTTTTTGCATTTCTTTTCCATGGGGATGGTCTTGATCCCTGTCTCCTGTACAAGGTCATGAACCTCATTCCATAGTTCATCAGGCACTCTATCTATCAGATCTAGGCCCTTAACTCTATTTCTCACTTCTACTGTATAATCATAAGGGATTTGATTTAGGTCATACCTGAATGGTCTAGCGGTTTTCCCTACTTTCTTCAATTTAAGTCTGAATTTGGCAATAAGGAGTTCATGAAGGAAATGGCAACCCACTCCAGTGTTCTTGCCTGGAGAATCCCAGGGATGGGGGAGCCTGGTGGGCTGCCGTCTGTGGGATTGCACAGAGTCGGACATGACTGAAGCGTCTTAGCAGCAGCAGCAGCAGCTTTTTTTAACAGCATTTGAAACGTCTCCCAAAGTTTTCCTGAGGTTCTCAACTATTGTAAAATGAAAGCTGTTATCGTTTACAAATTGTTGTTCAGTCCCTAAGTCCTGTCTGACTCTTTGCCACTCCTTGGACTGAAATCCAGCAGGCTTCTCTGTCCATGGGGTTCTTCAGGCAAGAGTAGTGCAGTGAGTTGCCATTTCCTCTCCAGGGGATCTTTCTGGACCAGAGATCGAGCCCACGTCTCCTGCATTGGCAGGTGGATTCTGTAGCATTGAGCCACCTGGGAAGCCTCATTTCCAAACGTGTTACCAGTGTATAAACTCCGTGCTTCGTATTTGCAATGAAAGAAAGAACTATGGCTAATACAGACTAAATTACCTGTCATCCATTTGGCAAAAGATCAAGCCATTTCATTAAAGTTCATTAAGGTTTCAGACAGCATTTAAGTATCTGTAGGCTGAAAAGGAATATACTAGTTGCCAGATTTGTTGCTTTTAAAAATTACTTAATCTAGTAAGGAGAGTATGTAGATCTAAACATAAAATAGGATAAATATGTAAGCAACACCTGAGAATTCAATTCTGATTAACGCAATGTTGCTGTACATATATTAGCTTTTAAACTAAAACAGTTTTAAAAATTTAAAGAACTTTAATTCAGTGACATTCACTCAGTTAAAGCTACAGTTAATCCTTCTGTGATGATAGATGGCAAAGGAATTTTAGTATCTAGTCTCTGTAGATATTACCATAATTTATAATTAGCCATTGTTGTGTCAGAAAAGCATAAGACTGCCTATTAATAGAGGCCTCTTGTGGGTAAAGAGCCAGAAGGATGCTGTATATCCGCTGGAATCACCTCTTGCTCATAAGGAATTGTGTTGTTTTCTGTTGGGCACAGCATAGCTTTAGAAATTTCTCCTGAAAGTGTTTCTTCAGCATCTTTAGTCCCCTCCTCTGTCTTAGGAATAGCTCTGGGGGGGGGTCTGAGGCCCATGGACCAGAGTTGCCTCACAGGGGAGCTTGTTATAAGTGCAGAGTCACGACCTTTTACAGACTTGCCCGAGTCAAAATCTGCAGCTTTACAAGAACCCAAGTGATCCCATGCCCGCTGACGCTGGAGATGCACTCAGGCACGTGGCCCTCCCCTCCCTTTCTTGTACTGGGTGGCCTGCTTTTGGTGGAAGGGAGTGAGCAGGCCGAGCATGTTGCATGTGTCCCTGCTTTCCTTTGTGTGGGTGGAGAGAAAGACAGAACCACATTTAACGCAAACACGTCCTTCTTCCCATGGGGGTACCTCCTGAGGCCATGTAGTATTTTTAATTGCCTCCCACATAAGTTGATTTTTCTAGTTCTGCTAACATCTAAACTATCTAGTCCCTTGGCCATGACGCTGTTCTCCACACCACCCCCACCTCTGAAGCAAATTAATCACCTGCCAAAGATTCCAAAAGAGGAAAGGGTGACTTATGAGCGCAGTGATGTTTTCAAGGCGGTCACTACAGTGACAAGTATCTTAACGCCTCCACAGCACACAGGATGCTGTCCTAATTGCTGGACGCGTGAGATGGATCAGATCGGGCTGTGCCTTCCCTGATGGGCACACATGAGTAGAACGGGGCTTGCGAGCAGCGGGTCGGAGGTCTGCAGTGGGGCCCTGCCCCTCCCTGCCGGCCGCGTGTCAGCTTGTGGGGTTGACGACAGTCTTTCTCACTGTGTGGCTAGGAGGGTAACACCAGACCGTGCTTGTGGGGTAGTTAGTGTACTTCACGGCGTCTAAGCACCAGCACTGTCATCTACAGAGACACCAAATACTGTTTACGTTCAGAGCAGTGTTGACTCATTTACATAGGGCAAGTGCAGTTTGAGAAACTAATACAAGCAAGCATGGAGTTCCCTGGCAGTCTCAGGGAAAAGAGCCCTTTCTCAGAAAGGAAGAGTTGGGTAGCATTTCCCAGAACATGTGATTTTGTGGGTGGGTTTTGCAGGATTAGTCAAGTCTACCAGGCAGGGAAATGTCAGAGATATTTCAAACGCAGAAAATACCAAGTGCCCAAGTCCAGTGGAGTGAAAGTTCTTATCTGGGCAGCAGCAGGGAGTGTCGTGGGGCCAGGACAGACGGGCTGTGAAAGGGTGACTCGGAGCAGTCACCTGGGGCCGTTACGGAGGCTCATTCCGTGTGGACTTCTGAGACCTCTGAATCTGACAGAGTGGAGAGCTGGTGAAAATGCTTCCGCTGGGGAGGTGGGATAGCAGTCTGTGTTAGAGGCTCGGGCGTGGTCGGCTGCTGTGGCTGGAGAGCAGCAGTCTGCGTTAGAGACTCGGGAGGTCAGGCCGTCAGGCGCTGTGGCCGCAGGCTGTAAGAGACTCTCAGATGTCTTTCCCTTTCCCGTTTCCCCTAAACTCCAAATCCTGCTTACTGGCTGCCCGCCATGTCCAGACAGCATGTAGAAAACCAGGCTCCTTCCCTTCAAACTCTGTTCTGCCTGTATTCCCCTCCTGAAAACAGGTAGCGCTGCCGTTTCCCGCGTCCTTCCAGCTGAAGGCTGATCGTGACCCCTGAATTGCCCTTTGCAGCGGCTCCTTCCTCTGCGGTCCCTCCGCTCCCTCCCTCCCCTTTCTTAAGCCTCAGCTGCCCGAGTCCTGACGGGCCTCATCTCCATCCTCCGCACTGTCTCCGCAGGGTCACAGAATCAGCTTCGGTAGCCCCTTTCCTTCAGGCCACAGTCAAGCACGTTCACCTAACCCAACAGGTCACAGCCTTCGCACATGCTTCCTAGGGCACTCCTTAGTCCCGCGAAAGGTACCTTCATCATCTCATTGTGAATAAATGGGCTTTTGGTGTGAAACAACCAGACGGTGGCTAAGCACGCTTAATTTGGGTGGAACTGTAGAAACTCCTTGTCGGGACTCCTTGTTAGAATCTTAGGCTTCCTTCCAGTGGCATCACCACCTCCCTTTTTTAGCTATGTGGACCAGCTGGATGGGAGAAGAAATTGTTTCTTAAAAGACACTGGTGTCTCTTGACTGGGAGCTTGGACTGTATCGAGTCACGCCCGCAAGACTAGCAGGGCACATTTCGGAGCCCCTTCCAGCTATTGTTTATCAAGTTGACACTTCCCAGACTTTGGATTCGGTTTTTACATTTGAAAAGAGATTTCAAAAACAGCCACAAAATGCTGCGGTTTCCCTTCTTGTTACAGAACGATGATGGTGAAGCATGTTTGGATAATTTTAAAGTGTAATGTCATTCGTTTACTTAGATACCAGAAGCTGCTCTTCCTGTCCGGGCTATCTGGTCTTTTTTTTTTTTTTTAAGACGCTATAAATGTAGAAAGGGTGAGATAAGTTGTTTCAGGGCAAACAGTTCACTTTTTAAAGGAACTCAAACTATCGAATATTTTTACAGCTGTTTCAGAAATATCTATTTAGTTTACTTACTACTGAATTCATTCTGAAAATTCTGCAAGCGTCCAATACCCACAAATACACTGTTATAAAAAATAATGAGACACAGACACTTCTCACATTTTGTTAGTTCCTTTCCCTCATTTTCTCCACTTTTGAAATTTAACATTTCTCTGAAAATGTTCTTTGTTTTAATTTACTACTAGAAGGAACTGTCAGGTAAGATTAATCCTATAAATACATAAATGAAGGAAAGACCTTATGTATGTATATAGTAAAAGACCATATATATACATATACATACATGTATGTAATAAATGCATGTGTAATTAAAGTACCAAAGGACTGGTGTTTATACAATTGTTTTGTATGCTATTATATTAAAATTAAATTTAGTGTATGATATAATATAAATAGGGAAATTATTTGCTCATTCAGAATATACTATTATTAGTTAAATCCATATCTTTTTATATAATCCTTTCTATTAAAAGGGCTTTGGGGAAATTGAATTCAGGCTTATTTGTACATACATTCATGTATAGGCACGTGGGAGCCTATATTTATACTCTCGAAAGAACTTGGAAATTGCCACATAACTATTCTACTTTGCAGTAATTTGGCCTTAATGTTTTTCACCAAAAATTTAGACATAACATTTGGAGATATTTCTTGGTGAACAGTTACTTTCATTTTAAATTGGAAGACTAATCCTCCTGCATCAGGCAGGAGAAAGTGAAATAACGAGTCGTTAAAAAACTAAACACTGATTTTTGTCTTTCAGACCTGAGGATTATCGGCTGTAGGAGGAAGAAAATTTCAGAAAATAACGGTGTGGTGCTTGAAACT
This sequence comes from Oryx dammah, assembly GCF_014754425.2. Taxonomy (NCBI): domain Eukaryota; kingdom Metazoa; phylum Chordata; class Mammalia; order Artiodactyla; family Bovidae; genus Oryx; species Oryx dammah. Next base: position 93,146,170 of record NW_024070203.1, on the reverse strand, counting down.
CCCTCCTCAGGGCAAGATGAAGCAATAGCTGCCTCCCGACAGGAAGCCTGCTCGGGGGCTGAAAGTTTGTCGGCGGGGGGTCGGGAAGGGACATCCCTTCCTTAGGAAACTGCAGTAAAATGTCACTTTATAGAATTGCTTTATTGTACAGTGCTACCTGAATGTTGGAAATAAGAATGAAACTGCCCCTTACTTAGTTCAGTGTCTCATTCAATGGGAAAAGCAGACCCAGGTCGCGCGGCAGCTGTGATCGCCAAGTGCCGTCAGCGCCGTCCCCTCAGCTCAGCTCCCGGTTCTGGGCGCCCGGGGCTAGGCCCTCCGCGCGTCTCCTTTCAGGGACTGTGGTGTGTGACCTACCAGCTCAGCAAGGCAGGGCTTGCCTGAGCTCCGTTCACGCTGCTTCCCCTTCTGTGTCCCACAGAGCTTGCTGCTTTCCGTGTCTGCTCCCCGAAACCTCACTGCCCCACCTGCGACGCTGTGTGTCCACGAAGCTCCTGTTGGCCCCTCTTCTCCTCTGTCCTGGGCGCTGAGACTGGCCTGCTGGAATCAGTGTGTCCAGCAAAGTCTCCTCTGTAAACTCAGCAGCTAAGACCCTGCGTTTGGGGTTTTTATGGTGGTGTGCCCTAGCCAGTCAAGGGGCAGGTTTCAGACCAGTCCTCCCGCTCACGCAGCAGACACACACTAGGCCTGATACAGGCGCTGGGGAGCAGAAGCCACGTCTTCCCTGCACCTTCACACCCAGCGGAGAGCCTGCCGCCTGCCGCGGGTGGAAAGGAGCTGGGGCCGACCCGCATGTGCATACCTGCGCCTGGCAGTAAGTGCAGAAGTGACTGTGTGAGCTGTGACTGGCGTCCACTTGGGGGAAATGGTAACGTTAAACATAAAGCATCGCTGTTAAGCACCTTGAACGGGCCAAACACAGCTGCTTTATATAAATTAATTCCTACATCAGCCAGTATTGTACACAAAATTACCTCCCCGTTTAAAGATGGGCCTGAGACGCTGGCAGTAAGTGACCTGACCGCGTCACAGGCCTGCTGGTGCAATCGAGACTTGAGTCCAGGCAGCCCGGCTCGGAAGGCATGGACTTAGCCACCACTAGAGGAGGAAAAGTAAGCATGTACGTATCACAGATTCAAGAATAAAGCAACCGTGACCTGCCACGAGGAAGTGGCAGTTACTTTCAGACTTTGGGCCAGAAAGAAGCCCCACCCCTTCCTTCAGACGTGTGATGTTGGGTGTGATCCGGTGTGAAAAAGCCCCCAGCTCCTGCTAGAGCAGCTTTCGCAGGGAGGGTTTCTGTATCCCCAAAAGAGGTGTACTCAAGCACCTAGAACTATGCCCGGCACATACCCGTGGACACAGGGGCCTGGTGGGCCCCAGTCCTTGGGTCCCAAAGACTCGGACACGGCTGACCACAAACAGGCCTGTCATAGTGTCAGCCCTGCACTTCCACGGATGCAGAACCAGCGGGTGCGGGGGCTTCTGATGCCACAGTGTGAGGGACTCGGGTTTTCAGATTTTGGCATCCACAGGGACTCCCAGGAACCATTCGCCCACAGATACCAGGGGCCACTGTGTTAGACATTCAGCAGGGACACTGAGACTCTCACTCGCTGAGAGAGAGCCCATTTGGCCGCCGAGGGGCTGTCCAACCCTACAGACCCGTGTAGACCTGAAAGGGCTATGTGGTTGGACTGAATTCCTCCTGCTCTCGAGGGCTCACTCCATTTTGCACTCAGAGTAAAGAGGCTTTTGTACTAAATGGCTTTCAGAAGCAGGAGCCATCAGACTTCCCGGTCCTGCCCATTTGCCATTCCTTGAGAGTTTAGCCAGATCTCTGTGTTTCTTCGGAGAACATAAACACGGGGAGCCAAATAAATCAGCTCACGCAGGGGACTGGGAACTCGAGGGGGCAAGGCGAGCCGAACTGCTCGAATCGTCGCTCACAGCGAAATAGGTTGAACAGAAGAAACGAGAACTGAAAAAAAAATACAAACTCTTCCACGAAGGAAATTCTACTCCAAGTACCACATAGGGAGGAAAAGAAAGCTGATACACATACTCGGTTGCAACCTGTCTGTAACACGCCAGTTAGAACAGATAGGGAGTCAAGTCACTAAAACCAAAATTCTGTTTGCTCATATGCTCACCAGCTAAACGTGAAAAACACCATCCAGTGAACATAATGGCCGGCGGAAGAACAGTCCACAACAGCTGTCTCCGTTTACTCATGTGATTGCCTGCTGTTTCTCTTCAGTAAAGCACGAGTTAGTGTCCTGATGATAAGTAGCAAAGGAAAAGGAAAAACCTTAAGTACTGTGGAGTTTTGAAAGGAGAGAAAATGTATTTTGCAATAGCCAGAGGGCATAAAGTAATCACATTAACGAACACAGAGACAACACTCAAACCAACGAGCTTGATCAAGTTTCCAATAACCGCCTGCTCTCTGGGGAACTGGAAACCAAGAAGCACTCATTTGCAATGGGTCAGGGATGACTGCAGTTTCCCAGGTGGCTCAACCCGCCAACCACTGCAAGAGACTCGAGACGCTGGGAAGACCTGGAGAGGGCATGGAAAGCCACTCCACTGTTCTAGCCTGGAAAATCCCCGTGACGGAGGAGCCTGGCAGGCTGCAGTCCGTGGAGTCACGAGTGGGGCGCGACGGAGCACACAGGCTAACTAACCTGCGGCAGGAGAGCACGGGTGTCCCCCGAGCTCAGCCGGGGTCCTGCAGACATGCCTCTACGAGAAAGAGCGAGCCGCAAAGCTAGGAGAGCTGGGCTTCTGTTTTAAGCCAGTGCAGGGGAACGAGAAATAAAGCGATAAGCCACAGATACCAACCTCTGGTTTCCCGTTTAGCTCGGAAAACTAGTGTTCCTCCCAACTCTCCTCCATGGTTCAAAAGCCACAACTGTTTGCTATCAACACCTCCACCGAGCAAGCTTCATGTCTTATCAAAATAGCATTCTATATTTACTGTAATTTTTTTTTAATTAGGAACTTGTGATGTTTAAAATTGAGAGTTTTCTTGTATCACAAGATGGTGTAAGGTTTGAGATTTCTGCCTCAAATCTGTTTTCCCATAAGTCCATAACACATCAGGCAGGGATTAGTTTATAGGACTGCGTATGCCACTTCATAGTACAGACAGCAGTACAGACATATAAATCCTGGTTTAGGACATCCTTTCATCAAGCAGACTCTTCTTCCAGAGTGGGTCCTAAGAGGTCACACTCGCCCGACTCCAGAAAAGGGAGCCAAATGGGAGACAGTGTACTCAAGTCTGGGTACCCCCTTGTCATGCCTGGGTCCACGTAGGGTGCAGCTCGCTGTAAGGCCTCCTGAATGGGCGAAGTGATGCCCTTGACACAGCCAGCCCTCCTCCAGGCCTGGGGGATCCCGGAGTTCCATCAGGACCAGGGGCCAAGACAGAGCTAAGGTCTAATGCAGGTCGTTAAAGCCGTTCTCTACCCAGAATGCGAGGCTCTCCTTTCTCCGCCTACTTCCTCCTCTAAATTTACAAAGCGAATACAAGAGCTGTGGTCAGCGAGACTGATGAATAAGGTCTCCAAACTCGGCCACAAGCTGGCCCAGGGGCTCGGGTTGGAGTGATGAAGCAATGCTGCCATCTTTAAAAACAGCCGAAGAGCAGGATTTGGTTTTCCTTGCCAGGTTTACCCAAGGTGAGCAAGGCTTTGAAGAAATGCATGCAGTGATCAGGCTCTCTGCTACTCTTCCTTCGCTCCTTTCTTGCTAGTTTCCTCCTTGAGGGATCCAGAGGGTCACAATACCTGTGCCCCGCCCTCTTTTTTTTCCAAGTCCGTATGTTTTGCTTCCCTACCTTCTCCTGGACAGGGAGCTTACTACCACAGTTGGTCAAGAACAACATTACCTGTCCAGGCCTCCAGGCTGGAACTTCTCCCACCAGCCAGGTAGCAAATCCTGAGCCCTCAAAACCTAAAAGCCCCAGCAGGGATATAGCTGCCAATCTCTACAATGCCAAGTTTGAACTGGAGAGAACCCTATTTACGAAGGCTTGATGTTTCCAAGACAGACATTAAGATTCCATTTCAACTTAAGGACAGGCTCTTGCAGAGAAATGGTATTCCCCACCCCCACCACCGACCTTTCTCTCTCTCTGCCCAAAAGTCTAAAATAAAGAGAACTGAGAAGTTTTGCAGCATCACTACTAATCAGCACTCCTCCTTCAAAAAGAGCCTGAGACCGGCTCTCAGTGAAACAGCCGGTCCCCCCAGCTGAGGCCGAGTGCCATCGGGCTGGCAGCCAGCAAGGTGTCGGATCCCTTTTCCGACGAGCACAGCATGAACAGGACTGCGGCAGGGGCTCACTCGGGCCAGGGCCACCTGGTCCCCAAGAAGCTCTGATTTCCAACCAATCTTTATTTCAGGTCTTAATTTTGCTTTCACCGCTTTCACTTTTCAATTCCAAAATCAATACTTAGTAAAACCTTGCAGACAGTGGCTGCCAGCGAGAGTCTTGCTCACGGCACACCTGTGCTTTATAGGTTGGGCTTATGGAGCTCCAACTTGTCAGCTGTATTAAATCAGGGAGAAGCAACACTTTAACGGTGATGCCATTTTAAAGCATGAAACTGAACAGGGTTTTTAATATTTAGAGGAAATTCTGAGCATAAAGCCTATCTGTCTTTTACTTTGGGGCAAATTCACAAAGTCCAAATAAAATATTTTTAAGTTGTTAGAAAAGCATTACGAATTCCTTTATCATTATGCCTTGTTACCAGCGCAGTAGAGAAATCGTGGAGAAATGTAAATACGTGCGTCCTCCAGAAATTCTGACTTCTAAGTCTGAACCTTGGAAGCAGCCGTTAATTAGCCAACTCGACGGTCTGTATTCTTGTGTTTCCCTGGTGGCTCAGATGGTAGAGAATCCGCCTGCAATACAGGAGAGGCAGGAAGATCTCCTGGAGAAGGAGGTGGCAACCCACTCCAGTGTTCTTGCCTGGAGAATCCCATGGACAGAGGCGCCTGGCAGGCCGCAGCCTGTGAGAGTCAGACACGCCCGAGTGACTAACACGAGTCTATATGGACAAGGGATCAGCTGCTCTGTGGCATTGTTATTCAACAGATAATATATTCCAGAAACTGTTCTGGGTTCTCGAGATACATATGTGAGTAAAGATTCCTGCTATCATGGTATGCTACTGTGCTTTATAAGAAATGCATATTATATATACCTATAGATTTGATATATATTGATATATACATATACTTACTATATACCTGATTTATATCTACTAGATAGATAGATATATCTATTTTTTAAGCTTATTTTTTACTTGGAGAAAACTTGCTTTACAGGGTTGTGCTGGCTTCTGCTGTGTGACAGTGCAGGCCAGCCGCCATTATACACACAGCACCTCCCTCCTGCTCGCTCTAGGCCATCACAGAGTGCTAGGCGGGGCTGGGAAATATGTTCCTATATTCCCGTGTGTGTGTGTGTCGGTGTACGTGATGGGTCAAGTCTGACTGCAACCCATGTCTGACTCTGTAGCCCACCAGGCTCCTCTCCTCTGTCCATGGAATTTTCAAGGCAGAAATACTGGAGTGGGTTGCCATTTCCTTCTCCAGGGGATCTTCCCGACCCAGGGATCGAACCCGCGTCTCTTGCGGCTCCCTATCGGCAGGTAGATTCTGTGCCCCTAGCGCCACCTGGGAAGCCCGCAATACATGGATACATGTATTTGATCTTCATCCCTGTTTCTGGCACAGAGCTCTTTAAAAACCTCCGCATTTCCTAAGTGATGAGAGCCACAAAGGTGTCTTTTGTTATGGATGGTAGGGAGGGGATGAAAGCTGGAGGTGGAAATACCCCTCAACAAGCAACGTTTAGTCAGTTACGTTCCATTTAGTGCCCGTGTAACGAAGCCTCCATAGGAACCCAAAGGTCAGGATTCCGAGAGCTTCCAGGCTGGGCAAGAAAGACACATCCACATGTCCACACGCTGAGCCCCAAACTCCACAAACTCCACAGGGACAGAGGCTCCTTGGCTCGGGGCCTCGCCCTGGGTATCTCTTCATCTGGCTGTTGATTCATCTCCTTAAATGTTCTCCGCAATAAACCAATAGCCGAGTGAGGAGCCTGAGGGTTACTGAGCTGTGAGCTGCTCTGGCAGCGCCGCGGAACCCCAGTGGGGCAGGGAGGCGGCGGGCGCGGAGACCCGGCTTACAGGCAGACACGCACGTCATCACCTGGCCTGGTGCCTGGCCTCCGAGAGTTACGCGGGCAGGCAGGGCGGGCGCGCAGGTAGGTGCGCGGGGCGAGCGGGGCGGGCGCGGAGCTACGCGGGCTGGCAGGGCGGGCGCGCAGGTACGCGGGCGAGCGCGGAGTTACGCGGGCGAGCGGGGCGGGCGCGGAGGTAGGCAGGCGGGTGCGCAGGTAGGCGGGCGGGGCGGGCGCGCAGGTATGCGGGCGGACAGGTACGCAGGCGGGCGCGGAGTTACGCGGGCGGGCGGGGCGGGCGCGCAGGTACCCGGGAGGGCAGGGCGGGCGCGCAGGTACGCGGGCACGCGGGCGCGGAGGTAGGCGGGCGGACAGGTACGCGGGCGAGCGCGGAGCTACGCGGGCGGGCGGGGCGGGCGCGCAGGTACGCGGGCAGAGGTAGGCAGGCGGGCACCCCGGCTGGCGGGGCGGGCGCGCAGGGGCGCGGGCAGGCGCGGAGTTACGCGGGCGGGGCGGGCGCGTGTTAAGGGCGCAGCTGACAGCGCCCCTGGGGCCGGAGTGCGCGAGGCGGCGTCTGGGGCAGAGGCTTGCGCGGCGGGGACGGGAGAGGCCACGGGGGGCTCCCTGACTCACCCCGGGATGAGCGAGAGTCAGCACTGCGCCCCCCCGTCATCCTGGAAGCCGGCGCCCTCCGTCCGGCCGCCCCAGGCCCCCAGGAGACCCCGGAGGCCCGCACACGGGGCGGAAGCAGCCGGCAGGACGCGCACGCTTCTCCACGCGGGACTGGAAACCCTCGGGTGTACTTCGCAGGCCGAGAACTCACGTGGCCACTGAGGCAGTCTGGAAATGCGTCCAACCTGTGCTCAACAAGAAGCGAGTGCAGTTTTGTGGTTTGTTTTTTGTTTAATGTTTTATTTTGTAATCTGGGTATAGCCCATTGACAACGTGAGTCTCAGGCGGACCGCGCAGGGCCTCAGCCACGCTTATCCGCGTGCCCCCTCCCCGCCAAGCCCCCTCCCAGCCAGGCCGCCGCGTGGCACTGAGCAGAGTGCCCTGCGCCGGTGGGTCCCCACTGGTTATCCGCTTTAGATACAGCTCCGCGTACATGACCACCCTGAACTCCCTGAGCACCCCGCCCCCAGAAAACATAAGTTCATTTTCTAAAGTCCATGAGCCTCTTTCTGCTTTGCAAGCAAGCCCATCTGTATCATTTCTCTGTAGAGTCCACATAGAAAGGACGTCCGAGGATATTTCTCCTTCTCTGATTTGCTTCACTCGGTGACATTCTCTAGGCCCATCCGTGTTGCTGCCGATGGCAGCGCAAGAAGAAAACAGTGTGGGCCGAGGCTAGACTGTCTCTCACACAGCAGCCAGCGTGCAGGCGCCGGCAGCGTGCAGGAGTGTGTCGGGTTGCGCCCTGCACCCTGTAGGACCTCCGCCCGCCATCACTCAAGACTGAAGACGCAGGCGCCCCTCGCCCACTGAAGAGCCAGGCGGGGTCGGTGACAGCCGCGTCGGCGCTTTGACGGATCTCACACGTCTGGAGCGGGATCCTGGAGGGGTGCCTGCCGCGGTCCAGCCCCGGTGGATCCAGGGTAATTCGAAGCGGGGACTGTGTGGCGAGGAAAAACTTATTTATTTAGAAACATAAAAGAGAGATTAGGAAACAATAGTGTAGTAGGAAATTTTCGTGGAGAAAAGAGGCTGAATAAACTTGGTTTACGGGGAAAGCCAATACAACTTCAGGACAAGAAGTTTGCACCGTCTACGTTAGGCCACCGGCGCTCGTTTGAATAGCGGAGGGTGCCCCGCCTGGGCTCCCTCTCTCACGGGACTTAAAAGCCGGGCAAGTAAGTAGACATGGCGAGCCTCCCCGCTCCAGATGGGAATTCAGCCAGAAAACAGAGTAAAGAGGACACGGGGGAAACCAGTCCAGTGACTGGCCCATCCTCTATTGTCCAGAATGGCCTTTTATACCTTTTTTTTGTACATAGAGCTCAATGGATAATACAAAATTAAGCAGTGTTAGCAGCCCTGACTCCTATCGAGACCAGGCTTTCTCTCTGCACACCTAGCTGTGTACATAAGTCTTAGGTGATTTATATCATCTTCTGGCCAGGAGGCCAATTAACATTTTATGGCCCTTTTTGATAAGGATTTGTCAACCAGAAGACTTATTTGTGTTGTTCTTCCCAAAGTCTAGTGCCACTCTCAGAAAGCACTAAGTAAAGTTACATTCTTACAGAGCAAAGACACAACAATTTATAACAAGGAAAGAAGTACAGTGATTTATAACAAAGAGAAAGTTAATTAACTCAAAAGTCTAGTGTTGCTAACATCAAAACTACTATATTCCTATTTCTATATCCCAATTACATTGATTAATATCCTCCAGGTGCCTAAAAGATAAAGAATATGGAGGCCTGGCAGCAGTCATTGACTCAACAGTGAAATCCGTCACCAATATGATTTTTAGCTCTTTAGAAAAGGCTCTGTATCTTTAAGATGCTTTAAGCTTTGTGCTTCTGGCGGTTGGGGGGCTGTAAACAATTCACAAGTTGTAGAAAGTCCGGGGGGAACCTGTCAGGCAAGTGAGAAGCCATCAGAGGGGTTTGAGCTGAAACATTCCTTTCATATGCAGGAGACTGAAGCCCTGAGTTAACTTTTTTCCAGAGAATGTCAGAAGAGTGGGAAGCACAGTACAATAAAATCAGGCCGACTCTGGTTTTGGGGGTAGATGTTCAGGAAAACCCAGGGGGAAGCCCTGAAGCCAGATCACGCCTTTGCGTTTTGTCCGGCTTCCTTCCTCATGAGCTTTGCCACGGGCAGGATTCCTCACGCTGGCTCCCGGCAGGTGCCCACCGTGGGCAGCAGACTGCAGTCGGGCATGGTGCAGTCTCCACTCCCAGGAGAGAAGGGAAAGCTGCCCGTTATAGGAGGAACTGACCGCAGGCTGGCTCCTCACTTACCCAGAAGCGTGCAGACGGGCACACCGTCAGCACCCCTTTGATGAGACCAGGTACCAGCAGGGGCTGGGGGCAGGGAGGGGCAGCCGGTATGTGGGAAGGGCAGCTGCATGATCAGGTGTGCACGACACGGGCCCCACAGCCCTGAAGAGGGAGCGAGAAAACAGCCCTCCGGGGCGGCCTGACCACACGGCATCTCTGGTGATACCAGATTTAGGGAAATGAGAAATCCAGTTTTTAATCAGCTGAGGGAAGAATGTATGGAAAACACCTCCAAGCTAATAAGGTCCCTCCTGAGTAACTGGGCTTCCCTGTGACACAGTGGTAAAGCATCCACCCACCAACGCAGGAGATGCAAGTTTGATCCCTGGGTCGGGAAGATCCCCTGGAGAAGGGCATGGCAACCCCCTCCAGTGTTCTTGCTAGAGAATCCTGTGGACAGAGGAGCCTGGCGGGCTACAGTTTCCAGAGTTGCAAAGAGTCAGACACGACTGAGCGTCCCTGGTGGTACAGCACTCATGAGCAGCAAAGCAGGCGGCGGATTCCAAACAGCTGACGCTGCTGCAGTCGGTGGCTGCTTGGATAAGCATGAAAATTCAAAACGAAGACAAGGAGGCATCAAGGTTCAGAAATGGCGTCCAAGCCGTAACCCTTGCTCAGCTGTGCCAGCAGAAACCCGCGGTCTATCTGCACACCGCCAAGCTGCTGGGAGATGGGTGACCGGGTTCACGGTCCCTCGGACGGCTCTCCAGTTCCTGAAAGCCACCTTCAGCCTGTGGGTACAGACCCGACTCTTCAGAAAGCACTGCAGACGTGGGGCGTGGGTATTTCGGGAGAACGGTACCTCGCCCCAGTGCTGTGGACAACCGCGCTGTACTGCTTTTGAGCTGCAGCCATTTTTTAGCTTTTCTGCTGTCGATCGCCCTCCGAGTTGTGGCTCTCTGCTGGTCTGATGAAACATGCTCACACTCATGTGAAATCAGAGACAGAACTCGTGGGCAACACTCCAAGGACGGGAGCGGGCAGCGGGAGACAAAGGTTTGGCTAGCGGGGCTTTTGCTTGTGGTGCCCAGATCTGATAACCGGAATGTTCGCCAAAAAACTCTGCTTGTGAAGTTCAGTCCTTTCCGCCTGCACACTTGCTAGCTCAGAAATATACCATATGCGTGAGCAAGGATAGGTACAGTGAAAACACATGACTGTTCTAATAAACAAATCCTCTTCAACACATCTATCCAATATCTGAGCACGTTCAAATAACAGTGATTTCTCAGCGCGGAAGCTGAGCTGGTTGATGCCATTGTGACATGAGTTTTAGGAAATGATGGGGATAGTTTTATCAGGAGTCACGACTCTGGGTCAGATAACAGGACGGTGAAAAGCGGAGACGAGTGTCCTCAGTGGGCACACGCTCTCTTCCTGTCTGACTCAGCTTTGTTTTGTTACCGTACAAAGTTCATCTCAATCGGAAGAAAAGATATTTTCACTTCTCTGGATTCCATTATAAAACCTCTTTTAAGTTCAGTTCAGTTCAGTTCAGTCGCTCAGTCGTGTCCGACTCTTTGTGACCCCATGAATCGCAGCACGCCAGGCCTCCCTGTCCATCACCATCTCCCGGAGTTCACTCAGACTCACGTCCATCGAGTCCGTGATGCCATCCAGCCATCTCATCCTCGGTCGTCCCCTTCTCCTCCTGCCCCCAATCCCTCCCAGCATCAGAGTCTTTTCCAATGAGTCAACTCTTCCCATGAGGTGGCCAAAGTACTGGAGTTTCAGCTTCAGCATCATTCCTTCCAAAGAAATCCCAGGGCTGATCTCCTTCTTTTAAGTTAGGGAAGTTCAATTTCACTATCCTGGTCACGGTAATCTTTTTAATCAATAAGATCAAATGCAATTAAACATTCTAGAAACAATGAAATATGTTATTCATGCCAGCATATGTTTTTTATTAGGAAGATTCAGAGAAAATAAATCATTACTAACGTTTCTGCATTTACAAACAAGCAAATCGTCCCACCCCTCCAACTGACCCTTTTATTCTGCTTTTAAAATAATCACTGCCTCCATTTTTCTAAATACTGGTGACTCATTTTTCTTCATTCATTCATATCATTTATTATGATAAGGGTTTTAAAAGGGTGATAGATTATTTTTGTAAGGTAGTATTTTACTCTGAAATCTTCTGTGATTTTCCTATAAAGTATTAAGCTTCTGATACACAGGTTTATTGCAAAATACTTTTCAAACTATAGAGAAATGTTAAACATGAACAGTTAAGTGAAAGTAACACTTTGTGCAATTCTATAACCAGGAGGTAAGCATGGTTAAGTGTCTGGAGTTTATTCATCCCAATTCTCAATGTGGATAGAACAGAATAGTAGGTAAATATTGTAATATTGTTCTGCAACTTGCTTTTTTAATTTTATCAAGACTTAAGCATCTTGTGTCAGCCAAACTTCTAATACAATTATTCAGTCTGATAAATAATGTAAAACTGTTGTAAATATATTCGTGCAGTTAATTTTTGTTAAGGATAGTTATTCTGGAGAGTATAGAATAACCAGAACTTTGTGAAAATGAGCTTGTTTAGCACAAATGGACCATTTGCATCAGTGTTTCCAATGCTACAAGAAATCAGAACAAAAAGTTATTTTTTAAACCAAATATTTTGGTCCAGTCCTTGGAAACATCCATTCTGCATTTGCACAGCCCTTCTCATGGGGGACAGGCCCACAGGGACTCAGTCCTGACGGCTGTCATGGTCTGAATTAGTCATCCAGCATCACTCCCCACCCATCTCAGTCTCCTTGAGTTACTATCTGCTGTTAACACTGTACTTCGAGAAGCAGAAACACCTCGAAACAACTTGCTGTTCTAAAATCTCTCGCCTTTCCTCCTCAAGTCTCTGTCTCACTCAGTGAAATTCCCATTCACTCAACCTCCCAGACTTGCCGTTGTGAAGCCATTCTTCCCTTCTGCCTGTCATCCCCCAGCCTCCTGCCGCCGGATATTAGACCCTGCCTGCAGACTTCTTCAGCAGTTAAAGCCGCTCCCCTCACCCCTGAGTCACCGCGGGCCAGCCCCCTCATCTGAACCCCTGATCCAGGCATTGCGGGATGGATGTATCGGGCTGGCCAGAAAGTCCGTTCAGGTTATGACAATCCCGCTAAGGAGCGGCCATGAGCCAGGGGAACAAACCCTTCCAGGGACGTGTGTCACCCTGGACTTTCTACTTAGTGCGTTTGATCATTTGTGAAAAGGGAATACTTAAGCTAGCTTGTGCAAGGCAACCTAGTACACCCAGAACAGACGCCAGGATGTGGGAGGCCGTCCTTAAAGGCCTTCCTCCTCTTGCTCTTTCCGCACACCGGCCTGTCTCATACACCACATAAGAACTGCGTCTTCACGTGGGAAGCCCAGTCAGGTCACGTGCCCACTTAAAGACCCCCACTGACTTCCTACTGCTTTCCGGCAGAAATCTGAACACTTTATCATGTGATAGATCTTCCAGCCTTGTACAAATGACCCTACTTGCTTCAGCTTAAAGCAACCTACACCAGCAGGCTTCCCTTTGCTCCCCCTCCACTATAACACAGTGAAGTGAACCCCCAGTGAAGTGACGTCCAACTCTTACCGACCCCATGGACTGTAGACCACCAGGCTCTTCTGTCCGTGAAATTCTGAACCCATGGCAGATACTAATTAAAAGTCTGATGGATAGATGGATGCCCAGAGATGGACAAGTATATAAACACATGGATACGTTCACAGAAAGACAAGGTTTATTTACTTATTATAAGTCCTTATTCAGTTCAGTTCAGTCACTAGGTCATGTCCGACTCTTTGTGACCCCATGAATAGCAGCACACCAGGCCTCCCTGTCCATCACCATCTCCCAGAGTTCACTCAGACTCACGTCCATCGAGTCCGTGATGCCATCCAGCCATCTCATCCTCTGTCGTCCCCTTCTCCTCCTGCCCCCAATCCCTCCCAACATCAGAGTCTTTTCCAATGAGTCAACTCTCCGCATAAAGTGGCCAAAGTATTGGAGTTTCAGCCTCAGCATCATTCCTTCCAATGAACACCCAGGACTGATCTCCTTCAGAATGGACTGGTTGGATCTCCTTGCAGTCCAAGGGACTCTCAAGAGTCTTCTCCAACACCAGAGTTCAAAAGCATCAGTTCTTCGGCGCTCAGCTTTCTTCACAGTCCAACTCTCACATCCATACATGACCACAGGAAAAACCATAGCCTTGACTAGATGGACATTTGTTGGCAAAGTAATGTCTCTGCTTTTGAATATACTATCTAGGTTGGTCATAACTTTTCTTCCAAGGAGTAAGTGTCTTTTAATTTCATGGCTGCAGTCACCATCTGCAGTGATTTTGGAGCCCCAAAAAGATAAAGTCAGCCACTGTTTCCACTGTTTCCCCATCTATTTCCCATGAAGTGATGGGACCAGATGCCATGATCTTCATTTTCTGAATGTTGAGCTTTAGGCCAACTTTTTCACTCTCCTCTTTCACTTTCCTCAAGAGGCTCTTTAGTTCCTCTTCACTTTCTGCCATAAGGGTGGTGTCATCTGCATATCTGAGGTGATTGATATTTCTCCTGGCAATCTTGATTCCAGCTTGTGCTTCCTCCAGCCCAGCGTTTCTCATGATGTACTCTGCATAGAAGTTAAATAAGCAGGGTGACAATATAAAGCCTTGACGTACTCCTTTTCCTGTTTGGAACCACTCTGTTGTTCCATGTCCAGTTCTAACTGTTGCTTCCTGACCTGCATAGAGGTTTCTCAAGAGGCAGGTCAGGTGGTCTGGTAGTCCCATCTCTTTCAGAATTCTCCATAGTTTATTGTGAGCCACACAGTCAAAGGCTTTGGCATATTCAATAAAACAGAAATAGATGTTTTTGCATATTTCTAAAATTTGAAGATGGAAGACTTCCTTAAAGTCACTTAAAATGCACAAAGTGTGTAACTCTCTGGTTGTTCTAGTTTTTGTTGGAATATAGTTGACTTACAATGTTGTAGTTTCAGGTATACAGCAAAGTGAATCGTTGTACATATACAAGTACCCACGCTTCTTTTTTAGATTGATTCCCCACATAGGTCGTTATGGAGAATCAAGTAGAGTTCCCGGTGCTGTGGCCCTTACCAGGTACCCATTTTGCACACAGTAGTGTGTGTACGTCAGTCCCGATCTCCCAGCTCACCCTGCTCCCTAGTGTTCCCCCGGGGCCCACGCGCTTGTTTTCTACGTCTGTGACTCTATTTCTGTTTAAACACCTCTTCCTCACATCCCAGATCTGATTCGCAAGCTTCTGGAGCTGAGCAGTCGCTCCTGGGCATCACTACTGTCTCCCGAGCTTTCCGGCTCATAGTGAGAGCACTGTAGACGGAGCGCGGGGTTTGACTCGGATTACAAACCGCACTGCGCCAGCATGGGGTGACTGCAGAGGTCCTCTGCACGTGTCAAGCGCTAAGCACACTGTGGGCAGTCTGACACCCCCTGAAGACTGCACACAAGCGGAAGGGGAGTGCGGAGGTTAAAGAACAAACCATAACAGCAGGGGTGGCGGGACCATGGTTATGGAGGTTATCCAGGTGGCGGTGGTGGGTCAGGGAAGGCTTCACACAGGAACAGGAGCCTGGTCTCATTTCAAAGAGTGACTATGGCTACAAGCACTTCTTTGAGACAGTTGAGAGAAGTTGGAAATTAAATGCTATTATGGAAAACTGGGGGCTTCCCGGGTGGTTCAGCACAAAAGAATCCACCTGCAATGCAGGAGACGGTGGCTCAGTCAACCCCTGGTTCGGGGAGATCCCGTGGAGGAGGGCACGGCAACTCACTCCAGGATTCTTGCCTGGAGAGCTCCGTGGACAGAGGAGCCTAGCGGGCTACAGTTCACAGGGTCACAGAGTCGGACACGGCTGAGCGCTCATACACACACACACAGATTGCTCTCCCTAGCTTCAGCTCACACTCAATTATCTCCTGAACTGAACTCTTCAATCACTCTGTCCCAAGTCTGTAATTCTAGAAATCAGGAGTTTCTAACCAAAGTGATCAAAATTCTGAAGAGCAATGTCCTTTTATGAAATGATTACTTTCAGAAATGATATAAAGCATAAGTTAATATATCAGTATATTCCTGCCAAAATAGGTAAGTCAATAAAAATGTACTTCAGAATCAGCTTTTATTACAAGGCAAAGTATTGTAAACATAAAAATCTTGAACTTGAATTATACCTTTTATTATGAACATTTCACTCAATAAAAATCTCATGAACAGGGTCCAACTGATGACAAATTCCAAACGAATGAAATGTTCCCATAACTTAAATAAACAAACTTAGATCCCCAAGTAAAATCAAAGCCTGGCTTATCTGCACAAGTCAAGAATGACATGAATGGACTAGAGCCTCTAGTGCTTGATCCTCACCGTTTGTATCAAACTTTGAGTGTCTCCTGAGTGGCACAGTACTCCATGCATTTCCTAGGGCCAAACATCAAAGCATATAGAATACCCTTCTCTCTACTCCCTCGCTTAAGACCAAGAAATCTGACATACAGAGGAATGAAGTGACTGATGACACAGCCCACCCACTTAAGAGTTCTCTCGGGTGATTCTGGGTCAGGTCGTCTAATCTTGGGCAAGCTTTCCTTCTCCTTAGCCCTGCTTTATGTGTGTGGAAGCACGAGCGTAACTAACAGGAAATCACTGTTGGTCACCTGCTCACTATCTGCTTTCATTTCCGGCACAGGCACCAAAAAATATATATATTACTTGGATCCCCAAAGGCAACATGTAGACCTTTTTGTTGTTACGAGATGCTACACAGAAAAAGGAATATACATTCAGTTTATGGTTCTCTTTCAAATTTCTATTTTCAACAAACAACTAATAGAACCCAAATCTTTTTCAAGCATGGGTTTCCCCGGTGACTCAGTGGTAAAGAATCCACCTGCTAATGCGGGAGACCTAGGTTCGATCCCTGGTCTGGGAAGATCCCCTGGAAAAGGAAATGGCAACCCACTCCAGGATTCTTGCCTGGAAATCCCACGGACAGAGGAGCCTGGCAGGCTTCAGTCCATGGGGTCACAAAGAGTTATTGACTAAACAACAATAACGAGTGTTTTCCTTTATGAGCAAAAGGCAAATTACAGTTTAGAATTAGAATCTATTAGATTCAACCTCATTTCCTCTTGTTTCCTAGAGTTTTAAAGGTTTCAGGCAAACATTTATTTAGCATCAGTCTTACGTTCCCACGGCCATTGCTGTCTGGTGGTTATAAACGAATAACAGAATTCTGCCAGTCACTTAGGCTCAAGACAATTGCTCTTTTCCTGTTAAAGCATTTTTTTCACTCATTCACACTCTGAATGAATGAAAGCTTGAATGCGCGTCTAAAGGAAGGCAGCTGTCATTTTTCTGGTTAAACCTCAGCCAAGACTACACAAGTTTAAGGTGACATATAGAAACAGAATAAAATAAAAAGAATCAACATATGTACGTTGTTTTAAAATTTTATTTGCTTATTAAAAAAAGGTTGGAAATAAGTTTGCAAAAACATATCTGCATGTACAAAGCAATCCATGTGGTTAAGGAAGGCAAGCTCTGGAACGTACTGCTGGACCAACTGTTCTTCAAAATTGGAACTCTCTGTATCAGAGTCAGTGGGAAGCCATCAGGTTACATGTCAAAAGCCACTGGAAAGAACCGAATCTAGCGTCACAGTCGCCAGACTCAGAAAGGCCATATTCTAACGCATATTCTTGGATACCAGTGAAGCTGGTCACCAAGTGATTTCAGAGTTAGAGGAATTAATTAAGCGAGAGGTAGTTTCTCCAATCATGTCCCTTTTCCTCTTTTCACCAAGGTCATTCCTAGAGGGGATAAGGATAAATGACATCATCTTTGAATCCCTTTGAATTCCTGTTCTGGGGCCCCGTTTCCCTCAAATACAGACATTTCTGTCTTGTTGCATTTTAGGACTCGTGATCACCCAATGCAGAAAGGATTCCAGAATTCAACGTTAGGGCCAGTCTTTCTCTGAGGACACCATTAAAGCAACAGGCAGGAATCAGTCCTGTGGTGTACAGATTAAGGAGTTTCTTTTTAACACACTTTTCTGCTAATATAACAATAACATTAACGGTGTCCAAACTGGAGACGCAGGCTGATGCAACAAGCCCCCAAAGGAAGCATACAAACCACGTGGTCAGTCGCCTTACGTGCCTTTGCAGTCGGGCCTCCGAGCGCCGCTGAGACTGTCAGATCCCAGAGCCCCACAGCTCCATGGCCTCCAGCTCATCCTGGACAGGGGTGAACTCTGGCTGGTCAGGATGGGGAGCTAGAGGGGAGAGTGGGGTGGGGGCTTGTAGAGCCCAGGAGCCGCAGATTGGTGCCCTCCCCTCCTATGGATCCGCAGAGGCATAGGTTTGGTCTCTAAAGTACAGGGATATCCTGCTTGGGTAGAAAGTGCGAGCACCCTGCATCCACCGGGCTGTGCGCACCTTTTCCAGGAGGTTTCAGATGGTTAGTAAAAGAAGGGTCAGGTACACCACAGAAATGGTTGGCCAAACTGCTTAAATATGACATGTTTTATTTACAAAAGAAAACCCGAATATCAGCAGAGTGACGAAAGAAAAATAAATTTTAAAAACCAACCTCATGTTAGAAGTCCAACACCAGGGGACAGGAGGCAGAGGGGGCTGATCAGAGGAGAAACAGAGAGCAGGGGGGCCAGGAAGAAAGACGCCCAGCAATGTGTGTGAGGCGGGATGAGGAGAAGGCGCCTTGCAGTGGCTACTCCTGGGCTCCACCTGGGGAGGTTTGGGGTAACTCTCGGCTGCCAGACTCATACCGTCACCCAGGCTGATACGGAGCAGTCAGTCTTTATGACAGCTGACAAATGACTTGGTTATATCCCAGTCTTATCATAGGTTAAGTGTTCGGAGCAGAGAGGGCAGGAGATGAGAGAGTGGGCAGGTGGGGGGAAGCAGGTGGGCAGGGGAGAGGGGTGCCCGTGGTCAGGGGCCGGGCTGGGTGGTCGGGGTCAGCAGGACAGTTCTGTGTCTGCAGCCAATTGCCCAGGCCAATGGAATCAGAGTGGAAGAGTTCCACGTCAGTGCTGGTAATCATTGTAAGGGACCAGATCTTAATGAGAGACAGGGAAGTTTGAGAGAATGGGGAGGGAAGAGACGAACAGAGAAAAACACATCAGCAAAACTCTGACCAGTCCCTCTGGGAAATAAGGTTAAACTTCTTCTAAAGCAGAAAATTTCAGTTCATGGGCTAATAAGGTTATTGCCCCAAAGCAGTTTCTGACCCTCTCTCCTGATGCTTCCAAGAGTGACCGTGCTAGAAAATGTCCCGTTATACAACCCTCTAGCCCACATGCAGACCACAGATGCTTTTAGAAAGCACAATGTTTTCAGGATCTCCATCCGGTAGTTAATAAGAGGCAAGGGCGGTGTGGCCACTTTTGCTTCTTAAAATAATCCCTGGTCATTTAAAATGCATGTGGTGGGGAGGATGTCACCCAACAGAATCTGCAGGCCTCCCCTAATTATGCAGGAAGTTCTAAGCTTGAGGTGTCCCCAAAACAAGAGTAAAATTTAACAGGACATCATGGCCACACCACAGAAGTAACACAGAGAGGCCCCAGAGAATTTTCAGATGTGTCCCTCAGTGATCAATATGAGGTCAGAGGCCATCTGGAAGCAAGGAAGACGTAGGTAGGTGTGGCATCAGTTTAAATTTCCCCTTAAGAGGTAACCTCTATATTAATTTGCACTTCACAGGAGAGGCCTCTGGATAATTTCAAAGGTAGTGAGCAATTCCAGCTTTGCTTCCTGCTCAAAATAGGTTTGCTTTTCAGAGGTCCCTCCCACCACTATGGTACTAAGACAGTAAGATTTGCTCAAAGCCCACGAAGGGCTGACACTTACCGCCCACGCCGTAGGCAGAACACGAAGAAGGGTCGCAGTATCCAGGCTGGCCGGATGGGCCCTGTGGCCCAGGGACCCCCAGGTGACCTGGTGGACCCCTCGGTCCAGGAGAGCCGGGGGGCCCCGGGCTTCCTGGTCGACTCTCCCCAGAAGGCCCTAAGGAGTGTCCACCAGTGAAAACAGTTGGTCTCTTATCATCACAGGGTGAGGTTTCAGACCACCAAGAAATAAACTAACTCTTACAAGAAGCCATCTTACACGTTTTGACAACTAGGGTGGTCTGCCTCTTTCTACTCAATGAGTTCTAATTCTTGAACTAGATTTCCTGGACAGAGGATCACACTGCAATCACACGTTCTCCTGGAGGTCAATGCTTTCAATCAGCTCAGGAAACTGGAAAGCAAAGTGCATTCTCGTCCCTCACCTCTTGAATATTAAGGGAGAGGAGCAGACCGCCCCCGACCTCGTGACCTTTACGGAGCCTCCGTTTCCCAGTGCAGGCTCCTGGAGATCCAGCATGAGGGCACGCATACACACACACGTTTCCACGCAGAGAAGCACACCCTACTGGCTTATGGCCCCAGATGGCTGAAATAAATTATTCTACGTTTGAAAGAAATTATACTGCAGGAGAAAAATGAAAATTCTGAACTTGGACCCAATAGATGAATCCGAAATTCCTTTAGGCTAGCTTGTGTCAATTGAGAGCTTAACGCTGAATGAAAGTGAGAGGCCGATTGAAATTTCTGTGAATTTTAGGAGTGCGTCAGCCTGGGCTTTTTCTGGCTCACGTGTTTGTTTTGTTCTAGACCTGGATTTCAACAGTGTTTCAAAGGCCTTTTTCAACTAGAAATGAATCTCTTCGAATAGAACCAAAATGAAAATCAGGAACAGGTATCACCCTGTATTTTAAAAGTGTTGCAAATCTCTGGTGAACTCAGCTCCATTCAGCTAACATTCACCAAGCATTCACTCTGCATAAGGCATGCTCTAGAACAGTTCCTCATACAATCTCTAAGAACAGGAGTATCTATACTCAGAGCTGACCTACTGCACCAGGAATCTCTCCTACAAAAAGTATTTCCCCAAATCATCAATAGGTTGGCAAGAAAAACTGGTCATTAGATTCAATATGCTTAAGACTGGGACTGTAAATACCAGTAGGACTGAAAACTTATAATTCTAATAAACAAGTACGGCCATCTGGAGACCGTCCTAAAACATATAGTGAAATTCACAAAACTCGAAGCTTGCACAAGCCCCATGGAGTGAGACGGCCCCAGTGGCAGAAACTGTGAGCGCTCATCACACAGCCGTGCATCCCCCCTGGATTCTGAGCCTCCCCTGCAGTTCGGTTGGGGCTTGTGACTAGTCCCAGCCCGTGGAATATAACCGGAAGGGACATCGGGCATCCTCCATCCAGGAAGCTGATCTTTCTCCTCAAGGCCCTTTGCTCTAGAATGAGGGGAAAGTCAGCCTACCCACATCAAACTCTGGGTACGTGTCAGTCCACGAAGCATTTGGGGATTGATTCGTTAGTGAAGTATAGCCTAGCCCCAGCCTGACCCTGCAAACAGTGAGATCCCAGCACATGCTGTACCTCTGGGCCTGGTGTATGGGAGACTGGTTACTAACACACTGGCCTTCCCGTGAAGGGAATGGGAAACACGGTACCTCTCCGGTCAGCACATGGATGTAACATGGTCATCTGCCTTGCCTGCAGTGTCAAGGGAATATGAAGACTTGGGGTTTCCATCCTGCAGTTTGCCGTTGGGTAGGAAGACTTACCTGCTGGCCCAGGGGGGCCTCTGGGACCTTGAGTTCCAATGCCCGGATTTCCTTTTTCTCCCTTCACACCAGTTAAACCTAGTTTTTGTTTTTTTTTTTAAAAAAAAAAAAAAGGGAAAAGAAAAGAAAATTCTCCTTAAATGAAATCTGGGTAGTTCTGTTTTTCCTGGGTTTCACAAGGATCTCTCTGATGAGGACACAATGACAGTTGGTTTGGGGTTATGTTACCACAGGACTCTTTAAATTGAATCCTGACACAACCACATGCAGAGGGCGGCCCTGTGTCTGTGTGTGTCGTCTGCGTTTGTAACACTGCAAGTTTCCCGTCTTCCCTCCGCTGAGGTGGCCAGCCCGCTGGGATCTGGCCGGCGTTTTGCACACATGGGCCCTCGGACAGATGTGGCTGGCACTCCACGAGGAGCACAATAGAAATAACCAGTGGACATGTCTAACATTTTCCTTTGGGTCCACCCTGTAAAGTGTCTGCAAAAGGCATGAATTATAATTAGGCAGCAAAGCTCTAAAGAGCGCGAGTTTCCATTAAAAACTTGGAAGGTTCAGGGAAAGCCTGTGTTTGATTTGGCTGATTCAGCTCCATAAAAATCTAAACCTATTCAAGTTTCTTTTCCACTGAACAAACCTCTTCTTCCAAGTAATTTACGGTGCTATTAACAAACTATACATTTTCACAGGCAGAAAAACAAAGAAACGTACACGCTGACACCTCATCACCCCAACAGTCCTAACACAAGACCGCTGGACAGGCGACAAGGGCGCGGCGAGGCCCAGCCCAGCACAGCAGGCTGCGGCAGACCAGGGTCCGGGTTGCGTGGCTCGCGGCGCAGGAAGACTTAGTGTCTGCTTTCACGTGTACGGCAATATTTTGAGTTAATAGGATGCGGAAGTACACCTCTTTGCAATTGCAAAGAAATTATGTGTGAGTTTGGGAAAGCCGATGAGGGAACGTACATAAAAGAAAACAATCAAATTGATAGGCAGTGGCATGAGACTGGTCTAAAGTGTTTAAAATCACAAATAACTTTTTTTCCCTTCTAAGTGCAAGGCATATTTACTGTAGACAAATTAGAAGACCCAGAAAGCAATGATTCCAATCCTAGAAAATAATCACTTTTGACATCTTGGTTTGTAACTTCCAGAGAGAAAGGTATTGATGCAGTACTTGCTCTGGGGACAGCAGCTTTTCTACACTGCACAGATAAAGTCTGTCCTCTGATGTCTGCTGTGCTCCTGGTGACCTCTTTCTGGGGTCAAGGTATACGTGTCACCTTTTAGAAAAGTTCTTCCTCTTGTTATCGGTCCTCGGGGCTGCTCCACCCACAGGGAGGCTGCCCTAACACGCGTGTGTGCTGCGCGCAGCCTCGGTGGCATTTTCTGAGCTCACCAGAGACCAGGGCTGCAAGGAGAGGGCGGGGCGCTGACCGCTGAGCACCGACCTCCTGCTCCAGCCCTAACTCTTCTAGGAGCGGACAGGAAGAGAGTGATTTCTCAAAAGTAAAACTGCGTCGCACCTGAATTGAAAAAGCATATAATTTACATGAATCGACACTTAACGCTCCACTGTTAAATCCAGTTGTTCAGAAAACCATCCTGAGTCTACTGGTTGTTATTTGTAGCTACTAGCTTGGCTAATTGAGTAATAGTTGGAGTGGGTACTATTTTTAATTAGAGGGAGATGCTTCCTTGCTTGACAGTTGTGCCCTAACACGCATCAGAAACCGCCTCTCCTGTGAGAACTGGAACCACTTTCCCCACAGGAACCCACTCACTTTTAAAGAATTAGAACTTGAGAAAGGACACCGATGACTAACGGCAGGCTGCATGACTAACGGCACGGTGACTCAGGCCTCCCGTGACCTTATGGTACCCACAGATCAACGCTAAGGACAGGCTCTCGGGGACACCACATAAGAGGAAGACATAGGCAATTCAGCAGAAGAGGACATTCAGGAAAGAGTCCCTGCGAAGACACCCCTGATAGCAGCTTCCTGACGGACTCTGTCCTTACTCACAAAGAAAGCAGAAGGCAGGGACCACTGTGGAGCAGAGAGTCTGGTTCTTTTAATTTTCTACTTACGTAGCGAAAAAGAAGTGGCATTTGATATTATCCGCAATGCAACTCAAAGTAGGAGAAGAAGGTCCTCACAAGAATGTTCCAGCCCCCCAAGATGCCTCAGAGCCTCCCTGGTGGCTCAGCTCATAAAGAATCTGCCTGCAGTGCAGGAGACCTGGGTTCGATCCCTGGGTCAGGAAGATCGCCTGGAGAAGGAAATGGCAACCCACTCCAGTATTCTTGCCTGAGAAATCCCATGGACCCAAGAGCCTGGAGGGCTACAATCCATGGACTCACAAGAGTCGGACATGACTCAGTAACTAAACCACCAAATGCCTTAAAAGAAAATAAAGGGGGGTGGGGAGAAGACTGTAAGCACAACAAATCCAAAGGCAAGGATTATCGATTCCACTCATGGCCATGTCCAACATTTCTAGGTGGCGGTGGTTCATTGCTAAGTCGTGTCTCTTTGCGACCCCACGGACTGTCCATGGGATTTCCCGGGCAAGAATACTGGGGCGGGTTGCCATTTCCTTCTCCAGGGGATCTTCCCAACCCAGGGATCGAACCCGGGTCTCCTGCATTGCAGGCAGATTCTTTACCAGCTGAGTCGCCGGGGAAGCCTGTAAACATAGAATACTTCACGAACTTACGGTGCCTTCCAAAGAGCACATAACTAACAGATATTTCCTGAATGCACAGATGGATGATGGTTTGCTTCCTTACTATCTGAGCCTCCCTTGGCACTGATCCCACCGCATTGCTTATTTTTACGTTCATCCGGCCTGGAACCAGGAGCCTGCTGAGTGCAGGGATCGTGCCTTATTTATTGCTCCAGCGTCAGATCCAAGCTCTCACATAGTAGGTGGTCCAGTAAACACTGGAAGAATAACGGGATGACTGCATGTCTACACATCACACAGCTGATGGTTAAAGGCAGGCATGACCTTTGAAGGATCAACAAACGATTTCTTAGGCTGGAAGCCTGCTTTTACTTTCACATGCGCGGCTTTTGTGAAAACTGTGTTTTCCTAACAAGTTCCTTATGTGGCCATACCAACTACTGGCGTCGTGTAGAGATGAACATCATGGAGTCCAATTAAATTGGAGTTTCTGTCATTTTTTTAAAAAATGAGCATAGCTGATAGAAATGAAGACTTAACTTTCCAAAAATATGATTTAAGCTAAGATTAAAATATCCTTAGGTTTCTGTGGAGTCACCAAAAATCTTTAGAATAGTCTTTTCTATGATTTTTTCATTCTTCCTTTTTTCCTTTTTTTAATGAGAATTTTTACAATCTACTGTCTTAGATCTTGCTCTCATTAAAAAATTTAAGATCTTATTCTTGTATTTCTTTCTTTTTAAAAGAAAATCTTTAAAAATTAAAAAATAAACTTTAAAACTTTAAAAATAGACTTTACTCTTTCAGAGCAGTCAGGTTCACAAGCAATCCTGAGGAGAAAGTAGAGAGGGGCCTCCCATACCCTCTCCCCTGCACTGCCTGGCCTCCATCACCATCAACATCCCTCCCTGGATGGATGGTATTCTTTCTTTAAAAGTCTCATTGCGGGATCTCCCTGGCGGTCCAGTGGCTAGGACTCCATGCTCCCAATGCAGGAGGCCCGAGTTCGATACCTAGTTCGATATCAGCGAACTAGATCCCACAAGCTGCATCTCAGACCCGATACAGCCAAATAAACTAGATAATATTCTTTAAAAGTCTCATTAGCAACCACACCAGGGCTCCCTGAGCCTGCCTCCCCACTCACCGAAGACCAGCCCTCCGATGTTTTCTTTGCTAAAGAATACGTGTTCATTTGCCCGCAGCAGGCCTCAGCTGCGGTGTGTGTGACCCGCTCCCTGACCAGAGAGGGAACCTGGGCCCCTGCTCTGCGAGCGCAGAGTCTCAGCCACTAGATCCCCAGAGAGGTCCCTCCAGTGTTTTCCTTTATGGGTGTACGAAGGCAGAGACCTGCTTGTTTCCGCTCATCCTTGTATTCCTGGTACCAGACACAGAGCAGGCACTCAGGAAATACCTGCCAAACAAAGGGACGGCTGAAAGGAGCAAGAGCCTGACTGGACGACGTGGCCCACCACCGGTGCCGAGACGCGGCCTCCGCGGTTTTGGGTCTAAATGCTTCACACGTATAAACCCAGGGTGTCTTCCCAAGAATCACAATGGCGGGCAGTACTCTTAACCCGCAAAGCGGGCTGAGATTCAGACAGGTTAAGCGACTTGCCTTCAGCTAGTGAGAGCCGCGATTTGAACACAGGCAGGCTGACGCCGAAGCCTAGACACAGAACGGCCGCCTTCCTCACCGCTCTACCCCAAGCTGGATTTCGAGGCTGCCCTTGTTTTGCTTGCTGCCGTCACGGCTCCCTGAGCTGCCTGTCCAACCAGGCGGCACGTTTTCTCCGGCTCCACACTCAGAAACCAGTCCTGTGGTTACCACATCTCCTCAGCTGGTTTCCCCTGGTTTGCACACTTGCCTTCCGCTCTGAGCAAGACTTGGGGTTGATTTTCAGAAGATTTATCTCGTACACTCTGATGACTTGCCCAGTGTCTGGCCTTTGGTTATCAGCTTCCTATTTTCTTTGGCCTGTTGACCTCCAAGTGGGGAGAGTTTACTCATTTCTCTGGTGCCCTGAGCACAGCAAGCACTCAGGCTAGAGTCTCAAGGTACTCCACGGAGCAGTCATTCATTCCCTCTTTATCCCAGCTATTCGGAGCAACTCTCAGAATTTATGCCCAGGCAGATATGCAAGGCCTGGGTAATGCTTTCATTGTAATTCTACCAAGAAGCCACAGAAAATATGAGACAAGGCTTCAGCTGTGTTATTATATTGTCTGTTGCCTGGGAAATGACTGGCAATACATTCCAAGTAGAGTTAATTTTTCATTCAGTATATGCTTGAATGCCTGCTAGGTACAAGGTCCTGGAACAAATACCTCATTACAAGAGGGCAGATTAATTGGACTCAATCCAACAAGCGTTTTATGTCCTTTTCCAGGCTCTGCTCTTTTTACATGTTTGGGCTGTATGATTAGTACCAACATGTAGAGCTCCAAGTTTTGTGCTTCAGTGGCCAAGACTAGAACATAAATATTTTTGTTTTTCTTGGTTTTGAGCTGCAAGGCAAGGTTTGTGGGATCTTCGTTCCGTGACCAGGGATTGAACCTGTGCCCCAGGCAGCAGAAGTATAGAATCTTAACTGCTGGACCTCCAGGCAAGTCCTCTAATTGGTTTTAAATGTAAACAATCTTTGCAAACCATTGCTAAGAGTCCATCTCTCTACAGCCTTTTCCTTTAAACAACTGGTCATGTAGCATGCCTCTATAATTCAGGGTCCAGCAGGGACCATTC
The DNA here is from genome assembly GCF_014754425.2 of Oryx dammah. NCBI lineage: Eukaryota > Metazoa > Chordata > Mammalia > Artiodactyla > Bovidae > Oryx > Oryx dammah. The sequence goes on along the minus strand of NW_024070203.1, from coordinate 93,119,819 downwards.
CCTCAGGAAGAGGGAACTTGGTGCAGAGATTTGGTTACATGGGTGACAGAAGGGCTGAGAAGCCAAATAGAGATGATGAGGCAGCCCACACCCCAGCAGCAGTAGGAAGCAACTCTGGCCGCCAGGCATGCAGGGACAAGGAGAAGGAAGGGTGTGCCTGGTGTGCCCGGAGCCCAGCGCCTGGGCCTTCTGGAGGGTCTGGAGAGAGAGAGAGACAGGGGTCCAGTGGACGCAGGAGCCACACAGGGGCTTGGCCACAGCCGGGGTGGCCGAGGAGGCCGCATGGGGTGAGGGAGGAACAGCTTGACTTCTCTCCTCGTCAGACCCTCAGCCCTCGCCCAGGGCTCCCACTGGTTGAACCTGGCCGGGAGCAGAGCTCCAGGCAGCCTGGGAACAGAAAGACGCGCAGCTACAGGAGGGAGGAGGGCCGAGGGGACAGAGGACGACGGGCCCCCAGCTCATCAGCGACCCGCCTGCACCTCGCTGCTTGCAGCCGGAGGGCAGGAAGGGGCAGGGGCCACACAGCAGGAAGCCTGGGGCTCTGCCCACTCGGCCGGGCCCCTGGTGTTACGGCCTCCTGGGTCCTAACAGGGAATCCCGGCCTATCCCTTTCAGCTCCAAGGTTTGCACTGCTCTTCTTCAAACGCCATCAGATCATGTCCAGCACTGACGGCTGGAAAAAGGATGAATGATTCAAGCTTAGCAGAAAAACGAGCCAATTGCTGCAGTTTTAAAAAATGGGTATTATAGGTTCTGCATGAATATTCAGCCAGCTGGTGATATTTAAATAGATATTCAAGTTAGAGCTTGGTCTGGTCTTCATCCTCACAGAACCGAAAAGCAACGTGATGCTCTCCACTCTGGGGAAGGAAGGGGGTTGTGTCTGGGTGCTGGGACAAGGCGCAGGTCTCACACACATGCTCCCTGGTGGCGACCCGGGTTTGGTCCCTGGGTGGGGAAGATCCCCTGGAGAAGGAAATGACCACCACTCTAGGATTCTTGCCTGGACAGCCCTCATGGACAGAGGAGCCTGGAGGGCTACAGTCCACAGAGTCACAAAGAACTGGACACAGCTGAGCCACTAACACGCACACACATAGTAACTTAACGTCAGAGTTGAATTGAGAACCAATGAAAATGGAGAGGGTTAGTGAAGACATCTCCTCTATGTATGTTTTCACCTAGCTACACACATGCCTTCTGTTACACTTATTTATTACAATGTATTTATTGTTTTAAAAGCTGTGCCAAAAAATTCTCTGAAAATGGTTTATCATAGCTAATATAAACAGCTTTAGTTTTATCACATAAACTAAAACTTGTTATTCTTTCATTTCACTTGTTTATGCTCAGGGCCAGAAATTTAGAAAATGCCAAAGTACCTTCCTACATTTAAAAGAAAGTGGGGGGGAGGAAATCGGGTGAATGCCGTCAAGATGTACAAACTCACAGCTACAGACAAATAAGTACTAGGGAAGGAGCGTACAGCATGATAAAAACACTAATATTATCAAGGGAGTGAATCTTAAACGTACAAACTTACAGCTATAGACAAATAAGTACTAGGGAAGGAGCGTACAACATGATAAAAAAACACTAATATTATCAAGGGAGTGAATCTTAAACGTATCTTCACAAGAAAAAAACACATTTTTTCCTGATTCTTTAATTTTGTATCTATACAACAGGATGGATGTCACTAAGCTTATCATGGCCCTATTTCCTGATGTAGCCGAGCCAAACAGTTGTGCTAAACTTACACAGTGCTGTATGCTGGTTAAATCTCAATAAAACTGGAAGAAAAAAAGGAAAACAAAGATAAAAAAAATAAAGGAAAGATAAAATAGCCCGTGGGAATCTGCTGTATGACTCAAGGAACTCAAGCTGGGCTCTGTGACAACCTAGAGTGGTGGGATGGGGCGGGAGGTGGGGGGAGACTCAGGAAGGGGCGTACATGTACTTACATTACATTACAGCTGATCCATGTTGATGCTTGGCAGAAACCCACACAGAATTGTAACTATCCCTCAATTAAAAATAAAGAAGAGAAAATAAAGTCTCTCTCCTCTCTCTAGATTATCTGTGTACACACGTAGGCAATACAGGCAGAAGGTCTTTTGACGTTTGACCACAGATATCTAAATTAGACACTCACATTTGGGCACTGAAATACCCAATGCAATTTCTATTATATATGCAATAGGAAATGCATATTAGATGTATCCAGAATAACCAAAATTTCTACTTAAAAATTTTACCCTGCTGTTCTGGCTAAAATTCCATGATGATGACTTGAGAGAATGCTGAACTGTCAACTTGGCGGTGACTGGCCATTAATAGGATGTCTTTGGACGGATGGACCAGAACGGCACCGGCTTCTGCTCTCCTCAGGACGCTTGGGTTGAACGAGGAACGGCAGCCAAGAGCTAAGCACGTGGTAATTAGCACCATAAATCACTTATGAGTCCCGACATGACTGCTGGGTGTCGGGTATTACGAGGCATAAACGGAAAGCAGACGCTGAATCTGGTTAGTGGGGAGCATGCAGTCTCATCGGTGAAATAACAGAAGCAAAACCAATCAGAGACAATTCAAGAAAACGTATTCAACTTGGGCGCTACGTGATATATTTCACACGGTAATGAGGTAGGGATCAGCCGTTGCTTCATGTGTCAAATATTCGTTCAGGCCCCTTGGGAAGGTGTATACAGGAAAAGCATAGTCCCATTCAAGGAAACCAGAGTCCGGTGGGAAGACAGACAAGAACGTCGACAATCCCAGCACAGAGTGAGACAGCTGGGAGGCAGGCACGCGTCTGGGGGCACCAAGGAGAGGCCTTGGTCCGCTTCAGTGGGAGTCACGCAGGTGTGGCCGACACACTGGGCAGCCAGCCCGCCCTGGGGAGAAGGAGCGGTCTGGCAGGGCTGGCCGTCGAGACGAGTTTCGAAGCTTGAGTCTGAATAAACCAGAGGAAGGAAGAGAGTTCTGCAGAGTTGGAAGAACATGTGAAAACCCACGAAAGGTGTAAGGATGGGGCAGCACAGGAGTCAGCACGAGGACAGAAAGGAACAGGCATGGATGAGACCGCGGCGGGCAGAGGCGGCGGGCTGGACTCCCCCAGCAGAACTGCACGTCCATCTCCTCGCAGAGGACTTCCCCGCTCCTGGGATCTGGGCTCGGCCGTGTGCCTTGCTTTGCTCAGGGGAGTATCAGTGGCCGTGATGTGAACAAAGCCTTGAAATATGATAGGCGGGTGGTCAGCCTATTGACGCTGCCGTAAGGAGGACATACCCCGGAGTCACTGCCCCTCCAGCCAGGACCCCAGCAGAGCAGAGCTGCCCTGTCTCCCACGGACATGCGGTGGGAGACGATATCTATTGTGTGTTACTGAGATTTTTGTGGTTCGTTTTGCAGCGAAAGCTAACTGACACTGAGAGCCCTGGGCAGCTCCTTTTGGCTAGAACAAAGGGTACCGACTGGAAGAGCAGCTGACGGGGAAATATGACCTACTAAGAGGCGTTAACGTGGGGCAGCTTCCAACATAGCACCCATTACCCAAGGCGAGGACTGAAATCCAGCGCAAGGATCTGCTACAACTCATTACCCAGACCTTCCAATCAAGGATTTTAAAAAATTTAAGGTACAGAAACAACTGTATCAGCTTTCACGGCAAAAAGAAGATAAAATACCAGTTACAGGATTTTTGTTATGGTAATAGTCATATTACAATAGTACAAAGCTAGGGACACAATTTCATGATAACTGTAACTTGTAAGTGACTTCTTAAAGTGTCTCTTTGTGTTTGACTGGAAATTGATTTTATCCTAACTACAGTTAATTCCAGAAACAGATACCCAAAAAACTGTTAGTCTACAAAAAGAATTTTCCAATAGGTGCTATTCTTTCAAGGTGTTTAAATCTACATCTTGCATTTCCCTTCAAAAAGCCACATCTGGAATTTGAATGATTTAAAAGAGGTAGGAGAGAAATACACCCATTTAAATGGTGAAAACAGGCAGACAGGGCATGAGCCAAGCCTCACAAGAGTCCTGGAAGTCTGACTGCGTGGAAATCACTCTTACAGATGAGCGCATCACCCTGCTTACGCTGCAAGGGCAGAAGACCTGGGTTTAATCCAGAGGCGTGTGACTGAATACAGACTCCCCCATCCTGCACTCTCTCTCCCTTCAAACGGTGCAGCTTCGTTCCCTTCTACTGAGCCACACGTCTTAGTGACTCTGTGCTATCAAGAGGATACGCGGAAAGCGCCGTTGGGACTTGAGTCCTTAACGGGGCACCGTGGCTGCCCCTGCCCTCCCTGGGAGCACTAGTTCTGAGGAAAGCGGCTGAGCCAACACCCAGCTTCCCTGTGGAGACGCTTCCTTCTCACGCAGATGTGAGCGGAGAGGCCAGGGCGCGCCTGAGACCGCAGTCGTCCTGGCTGGGGTGAGCCAGCCACGTCGGCAGCAGGCCAGCCTGCCCCCGTGGAGCCTTCAGATGACGGTGCCCTGACTGACATCTCACCTGCAGCCCCACGAGAGACCCGGCCTCCCCAGGTGGCGCTAGGCGTACAGAACCCACCTGCCAGTGCAGGAGACGTGGGTTCGATCCTGGGATCGGGAAGATCCCGTGGAGGAGGGCATGGCAGCCCACTCCAGTGTTCTTGCCTGGAGAATCCCATGGGCAGAGGAACCCGGTGGGCTAGTCCGTGGGGTCACAAAGTCAGACATGACTGAGCGATTAAGCGTGCACCAGAGACCCTGAGCCAGAAGCACCCGGCTAACCCGGTCCTGAGCCCCAGACCATGAACTCCGTGGTTACACGTGTTTCCTCGTCTGAAGCTGCCAAGTCGCAACTGTTCATACTGTTCATAGCTTGTTTGTTCACAGTAACAGATCAGTACCTAGAGCTTCTCTCTGCAGCCATGATAAAGCAAGGGGTTACTTTGTAACGGGGGGGGGGACCTACAAAATAAAACATGGTACAAAGATAAAAAGAAGAAGCGTTCGCTGCCAACACCTTAAGGTCACTAAACATTAGGAAAATACAGTCCATCAAACTTTCAGAGAAAGGTCTTGTTCCAAAGGACATTCGAATTGGACTTCACCAGATAATTAATGGGTGAGAAAAGAGAAAGTTCTACTTCTCTGGAATTCATCTCTCAGGAAAGGAGAGGCAGAGGATGGAGAACGCCAGAGAGGAAGAAGCAGATCTTTACCAGCAACGAAAAGATGATGTCTCATGCAACTGAGTGTCAACCGGGATACAACATCACAGGAAGACTCGTAAACGTTTAGGCATCAACCAGGAAATTATTACGAGAGCTCTCCCAGCCCTCTATCTTTCATCAGGTTGGTCCGTCCCATAAAGATAATTTTTCCAGGAATAAACCAGGATACAAGGGACATTAAGAAGTTTCACAGATGCTTACCATTGCGGCATTCCTGGCTCACAACTACTGTGCTTCATTTCTGACTCTGTGACCAAAGGTTTCTGCCAAAGGCATCTTCTGTGCCAACAGCTCTTTTCAACAACAGGAATACTGAACGCAAGAACCCTGCTTCTCTCTCCCAGCTGTGAATCCATCGGGGGCTCTTTTTTCCTCTAGACCTTTCAGCACTGTGAATGCTCAGGAAACTGTGGCACAGAGCGAGGGACTCGGCGTCAGCTTCAGCACGGGGGCATCGCCTCTCGCCCTGAAAGCCACTTCTGTGTCTTTGGAAGGCGGTGCCCCTGACTCGCGGCAGCCATGGATGGCTGGTACCTTCTCTGCCCCTGTCTGCTGGCAGAGCTCAGCTGTGTTTCATCTTCTTCTCCCAGCTCCTTCCTCTCATTTTCTGAAACAAAGTCCATCTTTTTTCCAAGTTAACCACAGAATCTGACTGATGAAAACTGACCTTTAAATCTTGTCTTTCTTTACATTCAGTCATTAGAGATTTGATTTTCTGTGGCGGAGAAAGCTCCAAAGAGTCATTTCTAGACTTCAAAAGTCACTCAGGGATTTTATCCTCAAAGAACAATAACAAATTAATCTAGGGCGCCAACAGAGGGTAGAAACCACTCCGCAGGCTCAGTCCCTTCCCTCGTGTCCGACTCGTTGCAGCACCACGGACCGCAGCCCACCAGGCTCCTCTGTCCACAGGAGTCTCCAGGCAACAGCGCTGGAGCGGGCTGCATGCCTCCTCCAGGGCATCTCCCCGACCCAGGGATCGAACCCACGTCTCCTGTGTCTCCTGCACCTGCAGACAGATTTTTTACTGCTGAGCCACAAGAGAAGAAACCACCTTCGCATCAAGCTTTTACGGTAGAAACCACCCTCGTATTAGCCTTTAGACAAACGTGATATTTTCTCTTGATTAAGGGTAACATTCCAATATTGATATTTTTAGTCCTCAATGATAATATTGGAATGACTAGAGCACTTTTACATCCAGAAGACAGAGCAGGTATAAAGTGCTACCAAAATTTATAGACACCAATCAGTGCCAGCAGGGCAGGTCTTTGCAGTGGGCACCTCCCGGTCATTTCCCATAAACTTGTTTTCAGGAGCTGGCGTGACAAGAGGTAGGGGAAAAGACATGATGGAAAATCAAGAGATGTGCCAACCAAGATGTGCCTGAAACAGCAGGAGAAGCTGGTTGGCGTTATTCGCGTAATGCCAGCGATGTGTCTACGGTCCTGGCGGATCTTCTCTGCGAACACAGCAGAGACAGATGCAGAGACACAGTCACGGACAAAGCTCAGCTACGTCGTCGGGAACTCGGAGCTGTTGCATGGTAGTAATTCTTAAATACAAGTACATTTGACTTCTTCATTATGTTCCCAGCGCAGTTATGCTGGGAATTTGCACGTAGGGATAAATCTCCTGACAATTATTCACTCCCCTTTTCCTTCTTTATATTACCCACTGGGGCACTCTGGTTTATTTTTTTAATTATGTGTGAAGGTAGGTTATATTTATTTTCTGTAACTTTCAGTTTAGAACACTAACAGAAATGCTACAAATTATTTGTTATAAATTAGGAGACATTATGCTTGCTAGGCTTAAGAATCAGGGCTTTACCAGTTTCAAGTCCTTTCTCACCTCAGGACCTTTGCACATGCTATTGCTATCTCTGCCTGGAATACCGTCTTCTGACTTTTTTCTTATTGTTATGGCAAACCCTAAATTTTCAGATCTTGGCTAAAACATCACTGATTCAATAGACTAAGTCAGAGTCCCCTCTTCCATGCTATAAGTAAGTAAGTGAAGTCACTCAGTCGTGTCTGACTCTGCAACCCCATGGACGGTAGCCTACCAGGCTTCTCCATCCATGGGATTCTCCAGGCAAGAGTACTGGAGTGGGGTGCCATTGCCTTCTAATAGAGCAGCCTGTATTTTTTCATAACATATAACAAGTGAAATTGAGTTATTCATGTATTTTTTGTTTAATGTCTGTCTCCATGCAAGGCACTTGAAAAGAAAAAGCTGACATGCAGTAGGCGCTCTGAAAGTGCTGGTTGGATGAATGAATAATCAGAAAGGCTAAACTGTAAGATTAAGCACCCAAGACTGCACAGCCAGTATGTGGCAAAGTTCGGATCCTAACCCATATGTGACTGATACCTCTAACTGTTGATACATTATTTCCATCATCTTATTCTGTTTCCAGCTAAAGAGGCATCACACATAGTGAGGTGAAAACAGTTCTATTCTAAAATATTGGAAGCAAAAGAAGATCAAATTTCCTTGTTCCAGGTTTCTCCTATTTGTCCCCAGGGTGAGATATTGCAATAGAGGTCTGCCTCCATCCGTGCGTCTCAGATGGCAGGTTTCCCTGTAGGTTACTCCCCTGCTGAGCCTGTGCTAAAATCTAGAAGAAATGTCAAGTGCCAAAATGTATAACTGTAAAAAAATGTCTTTATCATGTTCATAGGCACCTACAACAGTGCACCTGAGTTCACGTCAAAGCTGGTCATCTGCCGGGTCATGGAGGCCCCAAGGCTACCCAGACATAGCAGAACAAGACGCGTAAGAAGCTTGCAAATCGCACAGCCACCACCCACTAAGACACTCCGGTCATCTAGCAGTTGACGTGCTGCGAACTATGGACATTAGGAGCAATAATGAAACCGGGTTCACCAAACCCTGCACAGCTCTGGCCTCCTCTGGGAAACCCCCACTACACAGTGAATTCACAGGCGACGGCAGGCAGGGGGCACAAGCTCAGACAGTTATTCTGCAACCACACACATGTGGACTTGAATTCTGGTCCCTGCTGTCCAGCGGGTGGCTTTTGTGATAACTGGCCATCTCACTCAGCCTCAGTTTCCTCACCCAAAACAGGGCTAGTACTGATCTCATAAAATTTTTATGAGCGTTAATAATGTACTAAGCAACTGACAGTTTATTAAGTACTTGCCAAATAAATGATAGCACTGCTTCTTTCTTTTCTTTTTACATACACATGTATCCATTCTCCCCCAGACTCCCCACCCGTCCAGGCTGCCACATTGCTTCTTATCAACGTTTACAGTCTGTTTTATCCAAAGGAGACTGTGTATAGAGGACACAGCACAATATTGGCAGATGCACCTGAGGCCTGACAAGCAAAAGCCGTAAATAATATTACCTCACACCCCACCCCGCCAAGAGTCTTACGTAAACCTTGCATTCCATAAATACTTGTTGATTTATCGTACAAAGTAAACCAGCTATGAATTCCAGCTGTTATGGATACACAATCTAAAAATGAAAAGCTTTAGCTGAAAGGTTCCTCTACTCGAATACATTTTGGAAAGCCATGGAAACTGAAGTAACTGCCTGAGACAGAAACCAGGAAATCCCCCCGTCCTTTTCAGGGAAAGAAAGAAACTAAATTTTGTGGACTCTAGACCAATGAATTTAACTGTTGTCTGGGTTTCTAGATGGTTCAAGATCCTAGTGAGGATAGTGAACATCTGAATACACGGAATAAGGAAGTAAACAGAACGGTCATCTGGGAATGACATCCAGAGATCGGAATTAGACACTGAGTTCTCAGGAGGATCTAGTTAGAATCATACGAGGCTGTGAGTGGAGAGTGAGGCAGTCAGAACAGTCAGGACTCCACGGTCACAGTTCAGGAACCAACAGAGGAAACTCAGAGCTGATCCGACCCACCCGCTGAATGCTGGGCCATTTACCTGGAGATGGTGCAGGCTTCAGCAGGGAAAGGCAGCGAGATTCTAGCCCACGAGGAATCGCTTTTCTTTGACATAAGGTAACAATGCAGTGTAAGCGAGGAGAGAAAGCAAGCAAGCAACGGGGCTGCCTCGCGTTTGCTTCTGCGGCGCGAGTGGAGCCCTCCGACTCTGGACGCAGCAGCTAGCCAAGGCGCAGGCGGAGTGTTCTGGACTTCCCTGGTGGCTCAGCGGTAAAGAATCTGCCTGCCAATGCAAGAGACGCGGGCTCGATCCCTGGCTCAGGAAGATCCCCTGGAGAAGGAAACGGTAGCCCACTGCAGTGTTCTTGCCTGGGAAACCCCATGGACAGAGGAGCCTGGTGGGCTGCAGTTCACGGGGTCCCAGAGGGGACACGACTGAGCGACCAAACAAGCACACCTGGAGCTTAAGCTCCCTGTGAGCCCTTAAGCCCTGAGGATCCTCTGTCTGTTAGGGTCTCTGCAAGAAAGCAGCTAGAGACGGTTCCACACAGTCTTAGGAACGTTAGTGGGTCGTCCGAAAACTTCCTTTGCTGTTCAAGTACCAGTAGAAATAAAAGACATATTTTTCTCTTTCACCAGGAACTTTATTGAATGTATTCACCATTTTGTTCCATTACCTTCTGCCATGTTTCAGGCAACTTCATAATTCCATCTTCCCAAAACTTTTTTTTTATCTTTTTGAGCAAAGAATTTCTCCAGGTGCCTTATACAGTCTTCCAGGGAATTGAAATGTTTTTCCATTAATAGAATTTGGTAAAGACTGAAATAAGTGGAAATCCAAAAGTGCAATGTCTGGTGAATACAGCGGATGAATCAGAACTTCCCAGCCAAGCTATGACAGTTCTCGCCTGGTCACCAAAGAGGCAGGCAGTACTGTGTTATCCTGACGGACATTCTTGCCTAACTCTGGGAGCTTCTGTTGAGTGCTGCTTTCCGTGGGTCTAATTGGGACCAGTACTTGTTGGAATTAATCCTTTGGTTTTTCAGGAGGAGCTCGTGGCAGACTCCTCTCCAACCCCACCGTATACGCAGCACTGTCTTTTTGGATGAAAGCCGGCCTTTGCTGTGCTTGGCGGTGGGTGGTTCCACTTGCCCCACAGGTTCTTCTGTCTCATATGATTGGATTCATTTTTTATCGCCCATCATGATTTGTTTTAAAAATGGAACATTTTGACTATGTCTCAGTAGATAATCTCATGCAGAAATAGGGTCGAGAAGGCTTTTTTCTTACTTATGTGGAACCCAACCATCAAAGTGACTAACATAACCAAGCTGATGCAAATGACTTTCAGCGCCTGACTTGGATGCTTTGAGTGTGGCGGCTCTCTCTCAAGCGATGGAACATCTTACCTGTGCTGTGTTGTGTCTGACCCCTTTCAACCTCATGGACCGCAGCCCGCCGGGCTCCTCTGTCCATGGGATTCTCCAGGCAGGAACACTGGAGTGGCCTGCTATGCCCTTCTCCAGGGGATCTTCCCGACCCAGGGATGGAACTGCGTCTGTTGCGTTCCTGCGCTGGCAGGCGGGTTTTTACCACTGAACCACCTGGGCAGCCCCAAGATAAAGCTGATTGTTCTCAGTGAATCTCTTGATTTGATCATTGTCAATTCAACTGGTCGACCCCCCCGAAGCCGACCCAGAGACACATCTTCAGCCTGAAACGCTGTCAGCCCCTTTCAGCAGCTCAGTCAGTCACAGCACCTTCTCCATATGCTGCGTAAATCTCATTTTGTGTTTCAGCTGCATTTTTACCTTTCTTGAATAAAGCATAATATTCCAAATTTAACTTATATGCAGAGTACATCATGAGAAATGTTGGGCTGGAGGAAGCACAAGCTGGAATCAAGATTGCCGGGAGAAATATCAATAACCTCAGATATGCAGATGACACCACCCTAATGGGAGAAAGTGAAGAGAAACTAAAAAGCCTCTTGATGAAAGTGAAAGTGGAAAGTGAAAAAGTTGGCTTAAAGCTCAACATTCAGAAAACTAAGATCATGGAATCTGGTCCCATCATTTCATGGGAAATAGATGGGGAAACAGTGGAAACAGTGGCTGACTTTATTTTTCTGGGCTCCAGAATCACTGCAGACGGTGATTGCAGCCATGAAATTACAAGGCGCTTACTCCTTGGAAGGAAAGTTATGACCAACCTAGACAGTATATTGAAAAGCAGAGACATTACTTTGTTAACAAGGGTCCATCTAGTCAAGGGTATGGTTTTTCCTGTGGTCATGTATGGATATGAAAGTTGGACTGTGAAGAAGGCTGAGCACTGAAGAATTGATGCGTTTGAACTGTGGTGTTGGAGAAGACTCTGGAGAGTCCCTTGGACTGCAAGGAGACCCAACCAGTCCATTCTGAAGGAGATCAGCCTGGGATTTCTTTGGAAGGACTGATGCTAAAGCTGAAATTCCAGTACTTTGGCCACCTCATGCAAAGAGTTGACTCATTGGAAAAGACTCTGATGCTGGGAGGGATTGGGGGCAGGAGGAGAAGGGGACGACCGAGGATGAGATGGCTGGATGGCATCACGGACTCGATGGACATGGGTTTGGGTGGACTCCGGGAGTTGGCGATGGACAGGGAGGCCTGGTGTGCTGCCGTCCACGGAGTCACAAAGAGTCGGACACGACTGAGTGACTGAACTGAATATGCCAAAAATGTAGCCTTTTTCTTCCATCTTCAATATTACAATGGCTACACAAAAATTTGCCAATTTTGATAACTTTTTAAATGCACACTGATATGACAGCTGTCACAACACAATCTAATTGTTTCTGATGAAATTAATTAAAGACAATTAAGCACTACTAGGGGCTTCCCTGGTGGCTCAATGGTAAAAAATCCACCTGCCGATGCAGGAGACGGGTTCCATCCCTGGTCGGGAAGATCCCCTGGAGAAGGAGATGGCAGCCCACTGCAGTACTCTTGCCTGGAAAATCCCATGGACAGTGGAGCCTGGCGGGCTGCATTCCATGGGGTGGCAAAAGAGTCGGACACGACTTAGCGACTAAAACAACAACAAAAGCGGTACTAGAGCCAGCCTACAGGATAAACACGAACAGACTTCTCGGCCAACCCAATTCTTGGCGTCTGGTCCCATCACTTCATGGCAAATGGATGGGAAAACAATGGAAACAGTGACAGACTTTATTTTCTTGGGCTCCAAAATCACTGCAGAAGGTGACTGCAGCCATGAAATTAAAAGATGCCTTCTCCTTGGAAGAAAAACTATGACAAACCTAGACAGCATATTAAAAAAGCAGAGACATTACTTTGCCAACAAAGTTCTGTCTAGTCAAAGCTATAGTTTTTCCATAGTCACATATGGATGGGAGAGTTAGACCATACCGAAGGCTGAGAGCAGAAGAATTGATGCTTTTGAACTGTGGTGTTGGAGAAGACTCTGGAGAGTCCCTTGGACAGCAAGGAGATCCAACCAGTCCATTCTAAAGAAGATCAGTCCTGAATGTTCATTGGAATGACTGATGCTGAAGCTGAAGCTCCAATACTTTTTCCACCTGATGCGAAGAGCTGACTCATTTGGAAAGACCCTGATGCTGGGAAAGATTGAACGCGGGAGAAGGGGACAACAGAGGATGAGATGGTTGGATGGCATCACTGACTCAATGGAGATGAGTTTGGGTAAACTCCAGGAGTTGGTGATAGGCAAGGAGGCCTGCCGTGCTGCAGTCCACTCACACGACTGAGTGACTGACCAACAATACTTTGTTTAAGGTAAAGGAGATAAAGGATTAAGCAGATTGAGGAAGACAATCAGATGGAGTGAAAGTACAGTCTTCCGTTAGGTAACGAGGAAAGTCATGAATGGTCTTCACTTCATCTAGCTAATACAGAAGGAATATAATTTTGTAATTTCTGTTCTCTAAACATGCATATTCTTTGTCTATAATATATCAATTATAAAAAGAGAGTTAATCAAAGATCTTGAACCGGCACCATATGTTTCAAACTGAGGTCATAAAATCCAAAGATACCCTTTAATCTTTTTAAAAAAAATTTATATTGGAGTAGAGTTGCAATGCTGTATTAGGTTCAGGTGTACAGCAAAGTGATTTAGTTATACGTATACATATATCTATTCTTTTTCAGATTCGTTTCCCATATAGGTTATTAGAGTGTTGAAGAGAGTTCTCCACGATGCCCTTCAGCCTTTTAACAAAAGAAAACAGGAAGCCATAGGGAGGGCAAGTTTTGTTTCTGTCTGCCTCAGCCACGTGAGTCTGAACGCACGCGTGTGCACGTGCAGACCACGCCGTGACGTATATGCATCTCTTCTTGGGCATTATACTTTAGTTTGAAAATCTTTTCAAAAAATTAGAGTAGAGAGATCGAATGGAGCACTGCTGATGAAAACTTAGCCAAAGTCAGTGGAGTCATTATTTTTTTTTCAAACTTTAAACTTTTTATGTTGTATTAGGGTTTAGCCAATTAACAGTGTCGTGGCCGAGTCAGGTGAACAGAGAAGGGACTCAGCCACGGATATACGTGTATCCATTCTCCCGAACCCTCTTCCATCCAGACTGCAACACAACGCTAAGTAGAGTTCTACGTGCTCTACAACAGGTCCTTGTTGGCTGTCCATTTTGAACGCAGTAGCTGTCCATAGGGTTGCTCAGAGTCGGACACAACTGAAGCGACTTAGCAGCAGCGTGCACAAGTCATGTGTCTTTAACGAAGACTCAGCAGAAAGAGGTTCCACGCAATGCTATGCCAGTTTCAACATCCACACTTCTTTTAGTCTTTCTTTTGTAGCTTATTACTTGCCTAAGTAAACTGCCTACTAATGATACTTATTTTTACCCTTTATAATATAGGGTCCTTTTAAAATTGTACTCTAGAGTTTAGAGATAATCATATTTTACACAGAAAAAACCTCGAACGTGATCCCTGTTTTTCATTTCCAGCCTCGACACTGGCTGACTTCCAGCCTCTTGGGACCTCAATGTCTTCGTGCGCTTCTTTTTTATATAAAATGCAAAGGCCAGAAGAAAAGATGGCTGAAACTTCTTTGGTTTTAAAATGTGACTTTTGATTTAGTGGAAAGGCAGACATTTTTCTGTATCAATCTTTCCCAGTACTTGGACCACAAGGCTAAGATCAAAATATGAATCACTTTGCTGTACACCTGAAACTAACAAAATATGGTAAGTCAACGAAACTTCAATAAATGTCTTTCTTAAATTATTGTTCTCCTTGCAACCACAAATCCCAGTTGCAATGGGATTGAAATACTTTGCTGGGAATGAAGAGTTCTCTGGATGTTGGCCTATAAACCCCAACCTTACACCCCAAAGCACACCGCCCCCCGCAGCTGGTGATCAACCAACATCAGCTTCCCGGGCTTCCCTGGAGGTCAATTGGTGAAGAACCTGCCTCTCAGTGCAGGAGACGTGGGTTTGGTCCCTGATCCGGGAAGATCCCACATGCCACAGAGCCACGGAGCAGTGACCCAAACTGCAGAGTCTGCGCTCTAGAGCCGTGAGCCACAACGACCCAGCTCCATGTGCCTGCAGCCCGCGCTCCATGATAAGAGAGCCGCGAGGAGCAGCCCACACGCCCCAGTCAGAGAGAGCGCCCCGCGGAAGCAGAGACCCAGCTCAGCCAGAAACAAACAGACGAGTCAATGGAAGGACGAGCCCGCCTTCCCTCCTGCTCAAAGAGCACCTCTCACTGTCTGACTGTCCACCCCCCACGCCCGTGAAATGCGGGACTCTGCGTGCTTACCACACTCTTCAGGGATATACGAGTATGTGTAAGATAATTCCACTGCAGAAACTCGTATTTCAAGGGCTGTCTGGGCTGCTACTTGAGGACCCCGGCCGAGGTTTCCTTTGTTCCCAGCACTCGGGTGTTCTTGCAGAGCAGGAAAGGCAGTCTGGCAAGAACGAGGACGGAACTTCCAAAAAGAACAGAGACATCCTGCGCCTTGCCGTTTGACTCGGTGCTGGCCCCAGGCTCCCTGAGTCACAGCCGATCCACCGCCCACACCCTGGAGGGCATCCTGCTGACAGAGACGCGCACCGTCCTGGCTGCCAGATCGCTGGCATTCCGTGAGGAAACCATGTCCGTCTCTGCATCTGCTGATTTAGTGCCCTGGCACGGGAAAACCTTTCAGAAAGGAAAAGCAGAACTGGGTTGCGATCACAGCAACGATGCTCGAGCGAGGACCTGTTATTGCAGAGCAGTTCAGACCTGACCCTTGCCTTCTGCAATCACGCTGTTCACTAACACGTGATGACGGCTGAAACGGGCCCAAGAGACCGAGCCCCAGGCATGCAGGGGGCGGCAACATTTGTGGGTCTAGAACCATCAACAGAAACTTCACGCATGTGACAGGGGTTAAGCTGAGTCTCGAACTGAGAGTAAGACACACAAGACAGGGAAAAGGAAGGACACCTCCAGAAGCGGGAAGAACGAAGTGTCCAAAAGCGCAGAGGCAGAGACGCACCTGGCCTGTCGGCACGGAGCAGGAATCAGCATGAAATGTTATCTCTGTAATCTGCATTTTGCATCCCACATTTGATCAAAGGAGTATATCCAGCCCATCTCATTAAAGCAATATGACTCATAGAGCAGGTCTCACTAAGTAGCTTTTCTCCGGATCTGCATTCTATAAAACCGTGTCCTAGAAAGTGTGAAACTCTTCCTATTGCCTCTTTGTGGTTAATCGGGAACCCCATTCTCCCACATCTCTTTGATCTGATCTGCTTCTGGAGTGAGAGATCTTGGTCAATTACAGAGCTGGCTGAAATTCGATCAAGAGAGTCTATTACTATATTGCACAATACTGCTGAGACCTGGGAAGGGTGGAAGAAAAAGCTAAGGAGGATCTCTATTGGAAAGAAACCTTAGTAGAAAAAATTAAACATTGACCCACAGAATTATTAAATAAAATACCGCCTCATGTCATAGGAAGATGAGCCACAAACAGATTAAACGTCCATTTCATCTGAAGTTTCGAATCAGCACGGTCTCCGTGGGCACATCTGCATCACTGAGTTGATATGACTCATGTCTTACCTCGAGGCTGCTGCTAACGGTTGCCTAGTATGGGCACCGCGCAAAAAGAGCACCAGCCCTGGAAAGCGGGCTCCCTACTTGCCACGACACAGGAGGACAGAGAATGCCGCCAGCCACATGAACAAATGATGCCGCGCCCGTCAGGCCAGCAGCCCCCACAGCCGCCCACAACAGCGCACCCTGGGGCGACGCAGGGTGGGGAGCACAGAGTGCGAGCCAGAGAGACAGGGTCCATCGAAGCAGTGGCTTCAGTGAGCCCAGACGCTGGCATCTTCACAGTCACAGAGGAGTGCTAAGTCCGTTCGTTTGAGATGCCTGCCTGTTTTCCTTTAATTAACAGTCATCTTTCGATGCCCCCACTACCTGGCTTTCATTGCCAAAACAAGCCTGGCATGCACAACTGGCTCCTCCCCCGTTTGGAGCCGTCCCCTCGAGGAGCCTGAGCGGCTGTGCCCGGGGCTTCAGTCCTCAGCAGATCTGCCAGATAAACACAGCTCTCGCCGAGAGGTTGTGCTTCTCTCATTGTTTCAGTTGACACGTGTGTGACGCTACATCCGTCCAGGCGAAGCATTTTCTAATCCCACCTGGCTGGGGCACAGTGTTTTTAATTCATCCACCCAGAGAGGACACCTGTCTCTCACTAGCTCAAAAGCTTCTTAGAGGTGAACTGGGAGTTGTGATCCTCCTTCTGGATGCAAGCTTTATTAATAAACACGCTGTAGCTTACTCGACTTTCTCAGTATTGGGGATAAACAAACAAGAAGCTGGAGAAGAGATGGGGCAGGATTAATTTGGTCCATCCTTCGGAATGCTGTCCCTGCAGGAGCGCCCCTGCTACCCTTGTGTCAGCGCACCCAGTGAGAGGCACGGCCCGCTTACCTCGCTCTCCTGGCGAGCCTGGCACACCTGCGTTTCCTGGGAAGCCCGGGGCGCCCGGGGGTCCTTGCTCACCAGGAGTTCCCGGGGAGCCCGGCCTCCCAGGCTCTCCGGGAGGCCCCTGGATGGTCCGCACCGATGTCGAGTGGCTGGGAATCTGGTTAAGGATGGCCGTGTACCTGGACATGTGACCTGAGACAGGAAGGAAACCCAGCACCCGATGAGTGGGCATGCGTGCGATGGGAGAGCCGGACATACTATCTGTCAAGGCTCCAAACCACTCTGTCAGACACCCACCAAGCAAGAGGCACATCCCTCTGAAATAAGCTGATTTCCAAACGAAAAGATTCTGCATTTCCCTTTGGATGATATTAGCAGCTGGACTGTGTTCAAATTCCATCTCATGCATTTGGAATTCCACAGCTCACGTCAGCATCTCAGTAAGTATCACTGAGCAGGGGTCATAAATTATATCTTTACCCCCAACATTTATCTGACCCCTAAACCCTCACCCAGCAGTCCCTTTTCTCCAGCAATTTCCACCCAAATGACCTGTCTTTTTTCCCAACCCACAAAGCCTACCCCACCCTCTGCTCACAAATCCCCAGACAAGCGCCCTGCTTCAACTCATCTCTTCATTGCCAAGCCTTTTTTGCAGAAACCTTTACTTGAGTCCCAGCTGCAGAAACTCTCACTAGCTTTATTTTTTTTTTCAATTTGGCTTTCTCTCATTATCCCTTAACTCAGCTGAGCCTGTAAGAATGGATGTTAGTAAGTACAAGTAAAAACTGAGAAAATATTTGATACCATAGTTCCCCATTTTCCCAGCATCATCAGTTGACCACATTTCCCTACAGAAGTGGACTTTCCAAATGACTGTTATTTATTCCTCTTTAAATATCCAACCCTAAATAAGGAATGGCCACCATTTCTAGAGGAGTGATTTCTAAGAAACGGTCAATGCCTTCTGAAGCCTGGGAGCAGGGCTGCCGTTAGGACTGGGCGGCCGACGACGCAGGCCCGCCAGGAGGCACGTTCGTGACAGTCCGGGTAGGAGCAGGCGTCTGCGCCCCTGCTGGTTTAGCTTCCTGCTCTGATGAAGCGGCCGTCCTCCGCTACTTCTCCAGAGGTCATCACTGGAGCCTCACACAGTTCAACGTTTCCTAGCATAATTCTTCCGATTAGCTCGGGACTAAAAAGCAGATAACCGAGCAAGTGAGGAATTATAAGCCACGTGGTAAGCAAGCTCTGAGGCGGAGCTGAAGGGAGGAGAGACGAAGCTCGGTGACAGGCACGCGGCTCTGGAGAGGCCGAGCTGCGCTCACGGGGCCACATCCCGTCTCTGCCGCGTCCTTCTCGGACAAGGACGTTGACGGGCGGGCCCTCCCCGTTTTACAGGCCTGTTTCAGCTCTGGTATAACCCCGCTGGTTTCCGAGAAATTATTCACAGGAATCTGACAATTCCTGAGGGGGAAAACTGGATTTTGAAATCTCAATTTTTAGGCCACGTTTCAAACAATCACATATCCGCCTAACATTTTTATTCCAAAGTGGAATAAGACTAACTATTGTGATATAGTCCTTATGCTAAGGCCAATGAGTCATACTGGGATTTAACCCTTAGGCTTCCTTAAAAGAATTCTGTACCCATTTACACTGTATGCTTGGAATGAGAAACCTACAAAACAACGCAAGATTCAGGGGAGCTTCAGACATACTTTGCTTTATGCTCCGTCTCCCTTCTGCAATTAGCTGTGTTCTCAGAGATTCGTATTTTGGTGTTAGATTTAAGCAGTTCACTTGTAAATTCTCTATCAGACACACTAGTGTACCATATAGCATAAAACGGACGAAAGGTCAAATAGAGGGAGCATTTAAGTAGAGGGGAAGCTCAGGTTTAAACGGAGAAATGGGGCAGGCGTGACATGAAGCGTGTTCCAGGGCAGGTTCTGGCGTGGACCCGAGGACCCCGTCACACGCCACGCGAGGCTTGTACCCATGCCTGCGTGTGCTCCTGTGTTTGCATTTTCTGGCACGAGTCTCCCAGAGAAGGGCCTTGGGTAAAAAAGGCACGAAGAAGAGAGACTGACTTCAGTCTGGAGGTTGGGGGGCGAGTTCTGCTCCCTTAGTTTGGCAGCTTTCAAATCCTTATCACTTGACGGAAAAGGTTTATTTATTTGGAGAGATGAAGAAGAAACAGAAGATTTGATCTGGGCAGTGAAGTTAAACCTATACGGGCGAACAGGGGGCTTCCAGACAAACACCAGAGAGGAATCTGGCGTCTGCACCATCGCTGTAGGCCAGGGTAATCTGTGATGAGACTGCCTCTAAAGAGGTGATGACCCCGGGTGGGTCAGCGATGGCCAGGTGCAAAGCTGGCGGGTCTGCACCGAGACAACGCTGTCCGTACTCGTGCAAAAGGCGAGTCTCCGCCCGGCCGAGAGCCAGCGCCCACTGCCGGCCGCGGCGCACTTACTCTGGATGAGCTGCTCGCACACCTGCCGCGCCACCGCTCTCACCATCGCCTGAGACTGAAGGTCGCCCTGGAGGAGAGGAAAAGCGGAGCCCTGACTCCCGGCCGCGGCCCAGCCCGGGGCAGGGCCTCCAGGACGGAGCTGGGGCTGGACCGACCGTCGCCACCGAGCAACCGGCAGGACGGCCCAGGGCGCACTCAGGGAAGGGGCGAGCACCCCACACGCGCCTGCGAGGCCCCTGGGAGCCTGCGGCAGACCAGGCCGCCCGAGGCCGCAGTGCTGGTCCCAGATTCTAAAAGAATGTCAGTGTTTGGAACAAACCCATTAACTATGTATTAGTTAACGCCTTCTTTATCACTCTTTAGAGCTTTAAAATACAGTGCTTTCTCAAGCACTGGCTTACTGAATACTAACAGCAACCAGAGAAAAGACGCTAAATCCATTTATAGAGTTAAAAACTTACTGCCCAAGTTTTCACCAAGGAAGTTTTCGCCACTGCGTCTATCAGAAGTGACCGCACGATTATCTGAGCAGCGGCACAGTTTCTCAACGGAGAGAAAAGGCCCCTGAAGTAACCTGTTTTAAGCCTCACAGCCAGTGCTCTGACCCCGCACGTCATTGTTTTCCTGGGTGCCAATATCGGAAACACGCAAGCCTCGATCTACCGCTCGGCGTTTTGAACAGAGCGTTTACTTCTCTGAAACCTTTCCCATCTGCTATATAATGTCTTCATTAAATCCATTCTGTGAGTTAAATGACTGATCCTCTCCGTTTCATCCCTAAACAAATGCTTCAGGTCACCTAGCCTGACTAGCAGAGCTGCAACGAGAAGTCAGCTGGCCTGACCTCCAGCCCGTGGGGTGGATCCGCTTAAAAAGGTGCTCACAGTCGGGGGAGCTGGGGTCGAGGCGGGGGGTCGGGTAGTGAAGCCATGACTGACCCAGACAGAGAGCCGCCCTCCCTCACCAGGCTCCCGGACAAAGCTACGCAGCCAAGGGCCCAGAGATACTCACCCTCTCTCCCCTCTCTCCCTTGGCTCCAGGGACACCCTGCAAAATTGTAAATTGTTGAGTTAGGACACTGCACTCAAGCATAATGACACACATCTTTTCTGATGGTATGAAGAGGTTTTCCTTAGCGCTCATCATTCTGCAGCAAAAGTAGAGACACAGCCACGGGAATAAACAGGGAGCAGCCTGTCATCCCGCCAAGCAGCACCGCCTCTGTGGTGTTCTTCTTACCTCGCTGGTTATCCATTTATTTATTTATTTGTAATTGAAGGATAACTGCTTTACAATATTGTGCTGGTCTCTGCCATACACCACGATGAAGCGGCCGAAGGTAGACATGTGTCCCCTCCCTCCCCATCCCACCCCTCCAGCATTTCACGGAGCCAGGTTTGAGTTCCCTGGGTCACACAGCAACTTCCCACTGCGATCTGTTTAACACATGGCAAGGTAAGCATCCGTGTTACTCTCCACTCGCCCTGCTCTCTCCTTCCTTGCTTCCCGCTCGTGTCTGTAAGTCTCTTCTCTGCGTCCACGTCTCCACTGTGGTCCTACAGACATTTTAAACATTTCACTCGGCCAGTCTCTGCATGCAGAGTCACAGTACGCTTGAACACAAGATTGGGATCCTGCAGCAATACTGCTTTGTAATACCGTGTCGCTGAATAAATCATTTGCATCTTTTCACACGAAACCTCTCTTTCCTGATGCCGCGCAATCGATTTCACAAAGCTCTGCTGCAAAGAGACATGGTTTTCATTTCTGAAAGCATATCTCTCACAGAAAGGAAAACATCTTCCAACCTCAGAGCTCAAGTGAAAGGTGGAATCTGTGAAATGCTAGCTCTTCACTCTGCTTTCCATTCGGGATTAACAGCACGTAAGGCTTTCTCCCTGATTCTCCCTGGTAATGTGAGCCTGTATTAACGTGAGTTCCCAGCTCAACTATTGTTTTGTTTTGTGGCTTAGCTACTCTTTGACCCATAGGAAACCTTACCATATCTGTAAAAACTTTTGCTGAAAAACAATGGTTTTTTTTTTTTTTTTAGTGTTTGTGCAATGAAATTACATGTATAATGCAAAACACGTGTCTTCAGAATGTCTTCTTGTTGTTTCAACTCCAAGGCAGGGTAATAAGTTTACTGAACAACACTTTTTTATAACCTCTACCAGAAGGATAGAAAGTGCCATTTACAGATGGAATTTGTCACGCTGTCAGGCTGTTCCCAGTTGTTACTATAATCTCAACAGGTCCCAAATCAAAAGTCTCTTTTCCAAAAATCTCTATTCAGTTAGTCATCCAAAATAAAAATTCTGTGTTCATTCCATTGTGCGCAGGTAAACTGGCTTTCTGGAAAAATGAGACGCCCTGACCTGTACTGTTTGTGGCTATCAGAGGTGTAAATACTTGTACTGGGGCTGAGTCAGGTGACAAACAGGCTGTCACCGAGGGTGGAGTTCCAGGGAAGAGCAGCACGACACCCACTCCCGGCCCGCCGCCCGCTCTGCCCCCTTCCTTCCCCCGCTTCTCGCACGCCTGTCTCTCACACACTCACACGTTTTGTGTTGAGTTGTTCTTGGCCATGCCCTGCGGCACGGGACAGCTTACTTCTCTGACCAGCGGCTGAATCCGAGCCCCTGATGTGGGAGCTGGGGGTCTTCGTGACGGGACCACTGAAGAATGCCCCCTACGCTTCGGCATCACAGCTCCTCTCATACCCACCCCTCTGCTCCACCACCCAGCTGCTGGCCCAACCATCTCACGCCAGGGCATTCGCACCTTCCTTCTAGCCAGCTTCCCTAACGAAGGACCCTCCGCTTCCGGTTCATCCTCTGCACAGCCGCGAGTCTCGCCCTCCGGATGCAGTTCAGGGTGCAGTTCAGAAAGCTTGGTGACCGCCGGCCGATGGCAGCTCTGCCTGTATGCAGCCACCCGGTGACTCTTAGCTACCCATGTGACAGTCAGAGCCCTCGCTTTCAAAGGCTTGTTACGATGTGTGGCCCCAGCTTCCACTACCATCTGCTTATCAAAAGTACAACTTCTCATTCCCGCAGACCTGGTCCAGTCAGTATATCAGAACACTTGTGAGAAAGGTATTAAGCGTATATCTTGTATATGAAGTACCAGCAATATTCTAATGCATTACTCAAGTACCACCTATTTCATACTAAATCCTTATTATTGTATACTTTTAACCATGTGTGTGCTCATTTGCTCAGTCATATTGGATTCTTTGCGACCCTGTGGACTGTAGCCCGCCAGGCTCCTCTGTCCATGGGATTCTCCAGGCAAGAACACTGGAGTGGGCTGCCATTTCCTCCTCCAAGGGCTCTTTCAGGCCTAGTGAATTCTCCTATCTCTCCTGTTTGGCAGCTGGGTTCTTTACCATACTGCCACCTGGGAAACCGTATTTAACTATGTAACATGAAGATTTCTCTTCTCTCTATGGAGATGGTGAGATCTCTAATGCTGGGGACCATAACTTATATTACTTTATATTTCCAAAACCACCTAGCCTGTTAAAAGAGCCAGTTGAATATTCAGTTAAGTGCAATATTAAATTAAAATAATATTTATTATAAATCTAGGGCTGCTGCCTACTTCCTTTTCAAGCATTCGATGCAAATTCAAATACAATACTAATACAATCCCAAAAATCAGGAGACAAAACTTAGTATCTGTCCCTCATCTTTAATAAGCCAAGAAATTGTTTGTAGATACTAGTGGTTTAAAACTCAAGCTGCTTTTACCACATGTCAAGTACACATCTCGGCACATTAACTCATTTAAGCTGTCTAACACCCCTGTAAGGTGAACTCATTTAATCCCTCCAACCATCTCATCCTCTGTCATCCCCTTCTCCTCCTGCCCTCAATCTTTCCCAGCATCAGGGTCTTTTCCAATGAGTCAGCTCTTTGCATCAGGTGGCCAAAGTATCAGAGTTTCAGCTTCAACATCAGTCCTTCCAATGAACACCCAGGACTCATCTTCTTTAGGATGGACTGGTTGGATCTCCTTGAAGTCCAAGGGACTCTCAAGAGTCTTCTCCAACACCACAGTTCAAAAGCATCAATTCTTCGGCACTCAGCTTTCTTTGTAAGTCCAACTCTCACATGCATACATGACTACTGGAAAAACCATAGCCTTGACTAGACGGACTTCGTTGGCAAAGTACCATCTCTGTTTTTTACATATAAAGAGAGTGATGCATTGAGAGGATAAATAAATTGCCCAAGGCCACATAATAAGAAAATGGAAAATCTGGGACCAGAATCCACTCAGCCAGTCTCCAGAGCCCTTGCTCACCGCAGTACACTCTACTGCTGCCATGAAAGAGAGCACTGCTCAACACATTTGCTAGCTTCAATCTTCTATTTCAGTGTAGGAAATATTTTTCTTAATGCAATGATTTAAAAAGCAAACAAACATCTCCCAAATCTCACTCCAGTCATTCAGAATTAGTCTTTGAGTCATTTCTTAAAATCTCTTTCATCTTGAATATTTTTTGTTTCTGAACCAATGTATTCTTAATGTTTCCATTGCTAGCTATCATGTGTTAACTTTTCCTGTTTGAAACTTGGACAAAGAAACGGCAGTGCAAACCTGAGTGGTGAGGTGAACGGACAGCATCAGGTGTCGGCGCCTTTGGTGTGCAGAGACTGATGCGTTTAACGAGGCCTGAAATTCCTCACACTCAGCCTACCAATGCTTGTGACTAAGTAGCTGCAAGACACAGCAAGGTGGTCTCCAGGAAAGATACATTTAGTGAACACATCTGAACGACAAGAAATTATTTTTTATTCCAACTTCTCTGACGTCTTTGCTTTGATTTTTTGTTTTGCAAAATAAAAACAAACTCAAAATTCCTGAGTGAACGAAGGTCCGTAACTCCACCAAAACAAGCTTTGATGGAAAATACACAGTCCCTGTAGATGTCGGCAAGAAAATGTGGCATATTTTCCT
This sequence comes from Oryx dammah, assembly GCF_014754425.2. Classification (NCBI taxonomy): domain Eukaryota; kingdom Metazoa; phylum Chordata; class Mammalia; order Artiodactyla; family Bovidae; genus Oryx; species Oryx dammah. Next base: position 93,095,267 of record NW_024070203.1, on the reverse strand, counting down.
TTGATTTCAGGAACACTTGAAATGCAAAGAAAAGAAAGTACAGTAGCTACATTCACAGATTTATAAAATTTAGTTCTGAAGGAAAGAATAATCTCACGGTCCAAGTCCCAAATATTAGGTGTCTGCTGCTGCTGCTGCTGAGTCACTTCAGTCATGTCCGACTCTGTGTGACCCCACAGACGGCAGCCCACCAGGCTCCCCCATCCCTGGGATTCTCCAGGCAAGAACACTGGAGTGGGTTGCCATTTCCTTCTCCAATGCATGAAAGTGAAAAAGAAAGTTTAGTCGCTCAGTCGTCTGCTAACTAAAATCAAAACACCCCTAGCTCAGCTCTGAGTTGAGCTTCCATGCCTTACCCTTAATCTGTAAAACTCATCTCCTCATACTCGCCTGAGTGCCAGCCTAACTAGAATGTAATCACACTTTCGCTCTTTGTTTTACCAAACGCTTATTAAGCACGGTAAGTCCCCTACGCACGAACCTTCGAGCTGTGAACTTGCGAAGACGCGACCGTGCACTCCATCAGAGGCAGGTGCGGGCGGGGCACCTGGCCTCCACCCGCGCTGACGCCCTCAGCTCGCCCGTATCCCACCCTCCGGTCAGTACCCCCGTCCTGCTCGCTTGACGCCTGCCCCGTGTGCCAGCTGTTGTCCTGGACGCCTGCACTTTGCCAGGAACTGTACTGCAAGATTAAACACGTTTTCTTTATTTGTTGTGTTTTTCATGTACTGTTTGTGTGAGAAGCACTATGGAGCTATCACAGTAATCCTGCTGACTGTGCCAGCTGGAGACCTAGGCTGACTCTGCCGGACTCATGAACAAACTGGATTTGCGGCTGCGCTCTCGGAATGGAACTCACTTGTACGGAATGGACTTACTCTACCCTCTGAGATGCTGAACTGGGATCCAGGAGTAAGAAAGAACATGAGTATGATTAAAAAAAAATTATATATATATATATATATATCTCTGCCCTGAAGAAACCCTGCTTTTTGTGGCGAGATGGACGTTGACAGTAATGCAGTCTCCCACCCCAGGAGGCAAGGCTGGGAGGGGACCTCAGCCGGAAGAGCAGTTCTGGAGAGAAACCACCAGGGCCTCCCAGGGGGAGAGAGGAGAAGCCTCGACCCAGACAAACGAGCGCTTCCCCCGGGGCGCGCGCGGCGTCCGGCGGCACGAGGGACCCTGCGAGAGCTTCCAGTGGAGCGGGGGCTCGGCTCCGAGCAGGGCCTCCGGGAGCCGCGCTGGAGGGGCAGCGAGGATAAAACCCAGGGCCGCCCGCGCCGGCGGAGCACGCGGGACCCACCCGCCGCGGCCTGGCGTCCGGGGAGGAGACTCGAGACAGGAAGCGACGCCGCAGGGAGACTGCGCGACGCAGGCCCCTGGCAACGGGGGAAGGACCGCGGCAGCGCCGGCGGAGGCGGCCGGCAGGGCGTCTGCGGACAACCTTGCAGAGGCACGAAGAGGGCCTGGGGCTGGAGTTCGCAGAGCTGGTGGTGACGGCGAGGTGTCGGCAGCGGGGAGAAGCGGGAGCGAGCGCAGCGATGCGGAGGCGGCCGCACGGGGCTTGCCCGAGCTCGTCTGTTTCATCACATCCCCTCCGAGGCGGCCACCCTCCTGGCTTCCTGGGGGCAGAGCACGTCCATCTTTCAAGATCCACTGAAACGCTGCCTCCTCGGGGGCTGTTCTCCCCAGCCCGCCACTCAGGGGACAGGGGAGACTGCATCCCTGCCTGCCTGCCTGCCTCAGGGCGGGTTTCACAGCCACGTTCGGGCCTTTCCTGTAAGGCGTTTCCCACTTTCTGCCTTTCGTTATATGCTCTTATATACCGAACAAAACCATCATCCTCTCTAGATTCTCCGTGGCTGTAAAAACGTATCTTGGTCATCTTTTGTGTCCCTCATGGACACTACCTGTCCTTCACATCTCTCGTCCATATCGTTCAGTCCAGTCGCTCAGTCGTGTGGCCCCACGGACCGCAGCACGCCAGGCCTCCCTGTCCATCACCAACTCCCAGGCCTCACTCAGACTCCTGTCCATCGAGTCGGTGATGCCGTCCAGCCATCTCATCCTCTGTCGCTCTCTTCTCCTCCTGCCCTCAGTCTTTCCCAGCATCAGGGTCTTTTCCAGTGAGTCAGCTCTTTGCATCAGGTGGCCAAAGTATTGGAGTTTCAGCTTCAGCATCAGTCCTTCCAATGAACACCTAGGACTGATTTCTTTTAGGATGGACTGGTTGGATCTCCTGGCAGTCCAAGGGACTCTCAAGAGTCCCTTCTTCTCCAACACCATGGTTCAAAAGTATCAATTCTTCAGCGCTCAGCTTTCTTCACAGTCCAACTCTCACATCCATACATGACCATTGGAAAAACCATGGCCTTGACTAGACAGACCTTTGTTGACAAAGTAATGTCTCTACTTTTTAATATGCTGACTAGGTTGGTCATAACTTTCCTTCCAAGGAGTAAGCGTCTTGTAATTTCATGGCTGCAATTACCATCTGCAGTGATTTTGGAGCCCCCCCCAAAAAAAGTCAGCCACTGATTCCACTGTTTCCCCATCTATTTGCCATGAAGTGATGGGACCAGATTCCATGATCTTAGTTTTCTGAATGCTTGAGCTTTAAGCTAACTTTTTCACCCTCCTCTATCACTTTCATCAAGAAGCTTTTTAGTTCCTCTTCACTTTTTGCCTTAAGGATGGTGTCATCTGCATATCTGAGGTTATTGATATTTCTCCAGCAATCTTGATTCCAGCTTGTGCTTCATCCAGCCCAGCGTTTCTCATGATGTACTCTGCATAGAAGTTAAATAAGCAGAGTGACAATATACAGTCTTGATGTACTCCTTTTCCTATTTGGAACCAGTCTGTTGTTCCATGTCCAGTTCTAACTATTGTTTCCTGACCTGCATACAGGTTTCTTAAGATGCAGGTCAGGTGCTCTGGTATTCCCATCTCTTTCAGAATTTTCCACAGTTTATTGTGAGCCACACAGTCAAAGATTTTGGCATAGTCAATAAAGCAGAAATAGATGTTTCTCTGGAACTCTCTTGCTTTTTCAATGATCCAGCATAGCTACTCAGTAAATATTTCTGAATGAATGAATTGGGAAACTGACATTCTGAGAAGGCAGGTAAAGAAGCTTAAGCGATGTGGTTCACACAGCCAGTTACGGCCGCGTGAGGGTGACGCCTGGAGCCCCAGTCTCCCGACCTCTGATGCAGAGCTCACGGTGCGGTATAACACTGGCGCACCCGCCGGCGTTTATTTCCAGCCGAGCTCAGGGCCCCTTGCGCGTGCTAGCTCACTGTCTGCTCTCCTGCAGGGGAGGCACCTTGAGCTTACGCCTCGGGTAGGAATTACAACGGCGGCGGCAGCGATGCACGTTCTGCCCTGGGAAGTCGGCAGCTGAAGGCAGCGTGCGTGAAAGCCAGCCTTTTCCTGGCACAGACCATAGGAAACAAACTTTTCTCAGCGGGCAGCGTGTCTCTCCTGGTCTCTCTCCCTCCTGCCTTCCTGGACAGCCATCCACGGGAAATCAATCAAGGCTTCACCCCGCGAGGCGCAGCCCGTCTGGCAGGAGGCAGGCGTGTGGCTGCGCCCACCCAGCGTCCCAGGGGAACTCTGGGCTGGGCGCTTCAGGGAGCCCCTGGCTTTGAGGAGACCCCAGTGCTGCCTCTGGCACAAGCGCCACTTCAAGGGCCCTTTTCTGCTGATTGGCAGCAACTGAAGGGAATATCAACAAGCGTTCTATTTCCAGGAAAAAATTACTGCTGTTTCTGAATTTATTTAAAGCCCAGAGCTACACAAGGCCAGGTGGTTCGCAGGGTGGGGTCCTCCTTACTTTCTGCATTTCAGAGTCACTCTGTCCCCTCACACACACCCGTCATCCTCGGCCAAGCACCCTCTAGGGCCTGTTCTTCCTTCCTACCCATCCTCCTAGGATTAGGATCAAGTCGACTTGGATTCAGGGACACTGCACAAATGCATTTGTTTATTGTCCAACCAAATTTAAACCAGTTTTGGGTTTTGTTTGTTTGTTTCTGTTGAGCCTCAAGATGCCTCAAAGCCTTTGATACCCTAAAATTTCTCATGACTTTCTGGGAAATAGATTTAATACGCTGTCTCTGACAGTTTCTTTCCCAGAACCCTTTGCTCTCTGAGCCCTACAGACGTCTTCTGGAACTCCTGTTCTCCGAGCACACTATGGGAAGTGGACTAAAGCAGAGATAACAGAAAAGGATGTGTAAGGAGAAAGCACTCCAGTCTTCTTGTGTGTCCCATCACTAGCTTGACTTGAAGAGAGAAGGTCTAAAAAGGTTTTGAACAATGACAACGTAACTACATTCCAGTTGGAATCAGTATACGGCTTTTTAGAATGACTACTAAAGGGAGCTGTGGGGGTGCGCGAGTGAGGATGTATCTGCTAAGCTCTGGAGGCACTTTCTCACGCCCCTGTCTGGTGTATGTCCGTGTCCCTGCACGTGTGTGACATGACTGACAGCCGAGACCAGGACCCGAGGACCAAACAGCTTTATGGAAATGTGTTTTTAAGAATACAGGGTGACTACCTGCGTGGCTAGACACAGAGCTTCCTTCCGAATGAAAACCAGTGTTTCTGTTAGGTCTCGCTCACGGTGGAAGGCAGGAAAAGGCCCCCGAAGCGTCTATTTCTAATCCCCGGGGCCTGTGAACATGTTGTCAGTCGCTCAGTCCTGTCCAGCTCTCTGTGACCCCCAAGGACTGGGGCCCGCCAGCCTCCCCTGTCCATGGGATTTCCCAGGCAAGAACACTGGAGTGGGCAGCCATTCCCGTCTCCAGGGGCTTCTTCCCATATTACTTTATGTGGCAAAAAGATTATGAAGTGTGACGTAGTAACCTTGATGTAATCTGGGGAGATTACCGAGGATTACCCTGGTAGCCCAAACAAAATCACACAGGTCAAAGTGAAGAAAGCTTCCAGGCTGTGTACAGAGCCGATATAGTCATGGGTAAACAGAGAGATGACATTGCTGACTTCAAAGTGGGCCACAAACCAAGGACAGCGGGAAGTCTCTAGAAGCTACAAAAGGCAAGGAAATAGATCCTCTCCTAGAACCTCCAGACAGGAAATGCTGACACCTTGATTTTAAAACCCACTGAGACGACGTCAGGATTCTGACCTACAGAATTTCTGTCGTTTTGAGGTTGTGGTAATTGGTATAGCAGGAGGCAGAAATCTAATTCATCAACTCCTACCCTCACCCTCCAGACGCCACTGTTGCATGAATTCTTAGCATGTCTGCAATGTACATACATGGACACGTCTCAGCTGTTTTAGTCTTGGATACAGGTTCGGTACCTCGCAGATCATATAGGAAGGCTAATACTTGCGCCAGAAGCAACAACTTCAGGTCGCAGAAGGTGCCAAGTGTGGCTTTGGAGGCTACGGTGCATCCACCTTATATTACAGACAAGGAAAAAGGCCCACGAAGCTCATCTGCTTCTCCCCCAGCCTACCCCGACCTCTGCATCCATCCAACCTGAGAAATCAGAAGCACAAACATGGGAGGTATCAGGTTGCCCAAAGAGCACATTCAGATTTTTCCCTAAGATCAGTTCAGTTCAGTTCAGTCGCTCAGTCGTGTCTGACTCTTTGCGATCCCATGGACTGCAGCACGCCAGGCCTCCCTGTCCATCACCAACTCCCAGAGCTTACTCAAACTCATGCCGATCGAGTCGGTGATGCCATCCAACCATCTCATCCTCTGTCGTCCCCTTCTCCTCCTGCCCTCAATGTTTCCCAGAATCAGGGTCTTTTCAAATGAGTCAGCTCTTCGCATCAGGCAGCCAAAGTATTGGAGTTTCAGCTTCAACCTTAGTTCTTCCAATGAACACTCAGGACTGATTTCCTTTAGGATGGACTGGTTGGATCTTCTTCAGTGCTCAGCTTTCTTTATAGTCCAACTCTCACATCCATACATGACTACTGGAAAAACCGTAGCCTTGACTAGACGGACCTTAGTCGGCAAAGTAATGTCTCTGCTTTTGAATATGCTATCCAGGTTGCTCATAACTCTCCTTCCAAGGAGTAAACGTCTTTTAATTTCATGGCTGCAATCACCATCTGCAGTGATTTTGGAGCCCAGAAAAATAAAGTCAGCCACTGATTCCACTGTTTCCCCATCTATTTCTCATGAACTGATCGGACCAGATGCCATGATCTTAGTTTTCTAAATGTTGAGTTTTAAGCCAACTTTTTCACTCTCCTCTTTCACTTTCATCAAGAGGCTCTTTAGTTCTTCCTCACTTTCTGACATCAGTTCAGTCGCTCAGGCGTGTCCGACTCTCTGCGACCCCATGAATCACAGCACCCCAGGCCTCCCTGTCCATCACCAACTCCCGGAGTTCACTCAGACTCATGTCCATCGAGTCGGTGATGCCATCCAGCCATTTCATCCTCAGTCGTCCCCTTCTCCTCCTGACCCCAATCCCTTCCAGCATCAGGGTCTTTTCCAATGAGTCAACTCTTCGCATGAGGTGGCCAAAGTACTGGAGTTTCAGCTTTAGCATCATTCCTTCCAAAGAAATCCCAGGGTTGATCTCCTTCAGGATGGACTGGTTGGATCTCCTTGCAGTCCAAGGGACTCTCCAGAGTCTTCTCCAACACCACAGTTCAAAAGCATCAGTTCTTCGGTGCTCAGCCTTCTTCACAGTCCAACTCTCACATCCATACATGACCACAGGAAAAACCATAGCCTTGACTAGACGGACCTTAGTCGGCAAAGTAATGTCTCTGCTTTTCAATATACTATCTAGGTTGGTCATAACTTCTCTTCCAAGGAGTAAGCGTCTTTTAATTTTATGGCTGCAGTCACCATCTGCAGTGATTTTGGAGCCCAGAAAAATAAAGTCTGACGCTGTTTCCACTGTTTCTCCATCTATTTCCCATGAAATGATGGGACTGGATGCCATGATCTTCGTTTTCTGAATGTTGAGCTTTAAGCTAACTTTTTCACTCTCCTCTTTTACTTTCATCAAGAGGCTTTTTAGTTCCTCTTTACTTTCTGCCATAAGGGTGGTATCATCTGCATATCTGAGGTGATTGAGATTTCTCCCGGCAGTCTTGATTCCAGCTTGTGCTTCTTCCAGTCCAGCGTTTCTCATGATGTACTCTGCATAGAAGTTAAATAACCAGGGTGACAATATACAGCCTTGACATACTCCTTTTCCTATTGGATTCAGTCTGCTGTTCCATGTCCAGTTCTAACTGTTGCTTCCTGGCCTGCATACAGATTTTTCAAGATGCAGGTTAGGTGGTCTGGTATTCCCATTTGTTTCAGAATTTTCCACAGTTGATTGTGATCCACACAGTCAAAGACTTTGGCATAGTCAATAAAGCAGAAATAGATGTTTTTCTGGAACTCTCTTGCTTTTTCCATGATCCAGCGGATGTTGGCAATTTGATCTCTGGTTCCTCTGCCTTTTCTAAAACCAGCTTGAATATCAGGAAGTTCACGGTTCACATATTGTTGAAGCCTGGCTTGGAGAATGTTTAGCAGTACTTTGCTAGCATGTGAGATGAGTTCAATTGTGTGGTAGTTTGAGCGTTCTTTGGCATTGCCTTTCTTTGGGATTGGAATGAAAACTGACCTTTTCCAGTCCTGTGGCCACTGCTGAGTTTTCCAAATTTGCTGGCATATTGAGTGTGGCACTTTCACAGCATCATCTTTCAGGATTTGAAATTTAGCTCCACTGGAATTCCGTCACCTCCACTAGCTTTGTTCGTAGTGATGCTTTCTAAGGCCCACTTGACTTCACTTTCCAGGATGTCTGGCTCTAGGTGAGTGATCCCACCATCATGATTATCTGGGTCGTGAAGATCTTTTTTGTACAGTTCTTCTGTGTATTGTGGCCATCTCTTCTTAATATCTTCTGCTTCTGTTAGGTCCAGACCATTTCTGTCCTTTATCGAGCCCATCTTTGCATGAAATGTTCCCTTGGTATCTCTAATTTTCTTGAAGAGATCTCTAGTCTTTCCTATTCTGTTGTTTTCCTCTACTTCTTTGCATTGATTGCTGAGGAAGGCTTTCTTATCTCTCCTTGCTATTCTTTGGAACTCTGTATTCAGATAGGTATATCTTTCCTTTTCCTCTTTCCTTTTTGCTTCTCTTCTTTTCACAGCTATTTGTAAGGTCTCCTCAGACAGCCATTTTGCTTTTTTGCATTCCTTTTTCTTGGGGATGGTCTTGATCCCTGTCTCCTGTACAATGTCACAAACCTCCATCCATAGTTCATGAGGCTCTATCAGATCTAGTTCCTTAATTTCTCACTTCTACTGCATAATCATAAGGGATTTGATTTAGGTCATACCTGAATGGTCTAGTGGTTTTCTCCATTTTCTTCAATTTAAGTCTGAATTTGGCAATAAGGAGTTCATGATCTGCGCCACAGTCAGCTCCTGGTCTTGTTTTTGTTGACTGTGTAGAGCTTCTCCATCCTTGGCTGCAGAGAATATAATCAACCTGATTTCAGTGTTGACCATCTGGTGATGTCCATGTGTAGAGTCTTCTCTTGTGTTGTTGGAAGAGGGTGTTTGCTATGACCAGTGTGTTCTCTTGGCAAAACTCTATTAGCCTTTGCCCTGTTTCATTCTGTATTCCAAGACCAAATTTGCCTGTTATTCCAGGTGTTTCTTGACTTCCTACTTTTGCATTCCAGTCCCCTATAATGAGAAGGACATCTTTTTTGGGTGTTAGTTCTAAAAGGTTTTGTAGGTCTTCATAGAACCGTTCAACTTCAGCCTCTTCAGTGTTATTGGTCGGGGCATAGACTTGGATTACTGTGATATTGAATGGTTTGCCTTGGAAACGAACAGAGATCATTCTGTTGTTTTTGAGATTGCATCCAAGTACTGCATTTTGGACTCTTTTGTTGACCATGATGGCTACTCCATTTCTTCTGAGGGATTCCTGCCCGCAGTAGTAGATGTAATGGTCATCTGAGTTAAATTCACCCGTTCCAGTCCATTTTAGTTCACTGATTCCTGGAATGTCGACGTTCACCCTTGCCATCTCTTGTTTGACCACTTCCAATTTGCCTTGATTCATAGACCTGACATTCCAGGTTCCTATGCAATAGTGCTCTTTACAGCATCGGATCTTGCTCCTATCACCAGTCACATCCACAACTGGGTATTGTTTTTGCTTTGGCTCCATCCCTTCATTCTTTCTAGAGTTATTTCTCCACTGATCTCCAGTAGCATACTGGGCACCTACTGACCTGGGGAGTTCATCTCTCAGTGTCCTATCTTTTTGCCTTTTCATACTGCTCATGGGATTCTCGAGGCAAGAATACTATACAATTAATTTAATTAGAATTTAGGTATAATATATTATAAATACATTGTATATATTAGATGATAAAAATATAATTGATATTAATAAAGTTGATAATAGTTAAAATTAATTAACATATTATTTAATGGTATTGTTTATTATACAATTGTTAATTAGTTATTTTATAATTATTGGTTTTTATAGCTAATAATTATTATAATAGCTATTATTATAATTAGTTGTCCATCACATGTGTTTGTGTGTGTTTTAAGGCAAAATTCTGTCTTTCTCATACAACTTAGGGAGGAAAAACCTATTCCCATCCTCACTAATCCTTGACTTTGTCCAGGAGACAGGCCTAATTAATAGGCATCATCGTACCCAACCCCTGAAAAGATGCACTGAGTTAACTTAGCCAAATACAGAATGAGAAACAATGCAAATATACCTAAGCAGGAGCGTGGCTGCACAGCATTCCCTGTCGGGACATCTGTCTTTAGCCCTGATATACGCACAGTCTGATCTTAATCTTTATCCTAGGAGAGTCTCTGTTTTCCTCACAGGTTCCCCAAGAGTCCAATACTGGAAACACACTTTGACCACAAGAGACACAGTCAATTTAAACACACAAATAAGCCAGAAGGATGCCTGGGCAGCCATCCTGACGGGCTGTGGCCACATACTCACAGGCGGTCCGAGGGCACCTTGGGGTCCCATGCTTCCTGTGACCCCGGGGACTCCAGGGGCTCCGGGAATGCCCTAGTGGACAGGAAGATGGACAAAGGTAAAGACGGACGTTCCCAACAAAACAGCTCTCCAGAAGGGGCAGCAAACAGCCGAGACTTCAGGACTCACTGCTTATTCCTGTTTCCAACTACCACAGAATTAAGGAAGACTCTTTTTGGAAAAGTCTCCACTATGTTGGTTAGATGTAGTTATTTCAAATTCAAGGCTTACCTGTGTCTAGTAAAAAAGAAATCAGTGCAGGTGATCTTATGGCAAAGTGCCTCGGAGGTGGAATAATCAAGCCCCCGGGACACATTCCTTTTAGAGGATGCTTAGGAAGAGTGCCGCACCAGAGGCTGAGCCATCACACTACAGCAAAGACGGCGGCAAAGGGGAGGCCTGGCAGCAGAAAAGCTCTCACAAGAAGTGAATGGCGTTAAAGCAGCAGCGCACCCCAGCAGTTCCTGGAAATACTTACAATTGGCCCTGGTGGACCCGGAGGGCCGGAAGATCCGTCCTTTCCAGGAAAGCCCTGGGGGAAGAAAAACATGGCATGTCAACTCTGCAGCTGCTTTATGTGGCTTTCAGAAAAGGTGCATTTAATCCTATTTCATATTTGGGGCAGCAAGTCCTGTCATTCGCTCCAAACTTCCAAAGATTCACTGCTTTTAAACCCTTCATGGGAACTGTTCTTGGCAAAGACTTTTGTGTCTATTGGCTCTATGAAATAGCCCAATGTAAGAATGTTAGGTGTAAGAAATGCCACTTATAAACTTACACAGGAACTTATTTTCAGAAAGTGGTTTTTTTATTATTATTTAATTAAACATAACTAGTGAGAAGGGGGATCAATTCTGGTCAGTAACAACCAGACACAAAGATGAATTAGTGTCTTTCAGGACCTACGAGTTTGGGGACAGGGAACCCCTATCACAGGAATCTGTGTATTACAAATAGTGTATTACAAATTGGGAGTACTACAGTATCGGGCTCCCTTTTAGCGCAGATAGTAAAGAATCTGCCTGCAATGCTGGGGACCCAGGTTCGATCCCTGGGCCAGAAAGATCCTCTGGAGAAGGGAAAGCAACCCACTCCATTATTCTTGCCTGGAGAATTCCGTGGACAGAGGGGCCTTGCAGGTCATAGTCCATGGGGTCGCAAAGAGTCGGACACAACTGAGCAACTAACACACACACGCTTGCATACACACGGCGGTATCTGTAACTCTGAAGCTCTTCAGGGACTGCCTGGGGTGGATCAGGGGTCTTCCTGCAGAGGTGATACAGTTTTGACTTCTGGGCAAGTTTGCTGAATGAAAGTCAACATGAATACATGTTTGCTTCTCATTACATGATGGAACAGTTAAAGGCAGAAAGCAAATGATGCCCTTTAAAAATTATCTTCTCCAATCACTGAATGTGTGTGTGTTATTTTATGTGAATGTTAAAAAAGATAGAACACCTGGAGTGGCCTGCTGTCAGAGGGCTGCGGTTCTTGGCTGTGGGGGTGGGTCTTTCCAGTCTCAATTTTATAATAAATTCATAAAGTTTTGTTCAAGACATTATCTTCTACTACATGCAGAAATGGACTTCTCCTCTTGGGATTTGTCCCTCCTAGAATAATCCATTCTTATGCTAAGTCGCTTCAGTCCTGTCCAGCTCTTTACGAACTTATGGACTGTAGCCCACCAGGCTCCTCTGTCCATAGCATTCTCCAGGCAAGAACACTGGAGCTAGTTGCCTTGCCATTCTCCAGGGGATCTTCCTGACCCAGGGATGGAACCTGGGTCTCTTAGTCGCCTGCATTGGGCAGGCAGGCTCTTCACCTCTAGCACCACCTGGGAATCCATTCTCACCTCAGATCAATGCAAACCAACACCCGCCAGCGTCCGTTCTGCCTCTCCCAACTCCCCTTCTGAAGCGCGCCACTTTCCCAGTGAACCTTCCCCATTCTTCCTGGGTGTGAAAACCCTTCTCCTTAGGGGCCCCCTTTCACTCTCTCCTTATCTCCAGGAATCAAATAAAAGAGGGTAAAGATGAGGCTGGACAAAAGGAAATGGTGTTAGTTGGGAGAAAGGTATGAAAAGGGAAGGATGCGTGTGTAGGAAAAGCAATGGTCTGTGGGCCCTTTCAACCTGTTTCCAGGTTCAAATACCAGCAAGTCTCAAAGCCACATAAGGCATAAGCTCCAGAGCCCACCGGGCTCGTGGTTTGCCTTTCCTGCCTGAGCACACTGTGAGCTTCCATCTTCCAGCCTCTTGTTCAGCAATTCATGGGAAGCCGGGGGCTGAGCTGCGGCTAGCGCAGAGGGGCCAGTTCCAGCTTCGGCCCCTAAGAATTTCCGGGGGGTAATCCTCCACCTTCTTTTCCCCTCTGTAACAGCTTCAGGGCCCACGTGTTGAGGATCAGTGTCTCAAGATGGCAAGACCTTGAGTTCCTAAATGACTATACAGATCAGAGACTAACTACCCAACTCCTCTACCCATTCTCTGGACAGTGCTGGGCTGAGACCAGCAATAGACTTCATTTCATTTATTATTTTTTTATTGTTTTAAACCACTGAGATTTTAGGACTTTTGTTCATAATATTCGAGCTAGTGGGTTTTTTCACTACTACCTCTATTCAGTCACTTCAGTTATTCACTCAAAAATATTATTAAGTCAGAAAGCTGCACTGATAGGCCCTGATACAGATTAAATTACACAGACATGCACACACATCCTTCCTTGGATTTGCTAGCTAAACAACATATATTAATACTGACATAGGTTGAAAGATATTATTTTACACGGAGTTTAAATATAGCATATCCAGGAAGAGGGTATAAAAAATCAGAACATGTAAGAGAAAAACAGAACCTTATAACTCCTTTAGTCCAACTGCTTCATATTATAAGTGAGAAAATTTGGGACCAAAAGAGATTAGGAGCCTTTACCATTAAAAAACGTTTTTAATCTACTATTATTTCCTATATGAAGTTCACACAACAAAACCAGGGACTCTGAGGACATACTCAAAATTTAAGAAGGCATTTTGAAAAGAACTTCATTTGCTTCCTGCCTTAGAACTCTCCCAGCACTGGAGGGGAAGCAAACACACACCCGTGTGTAAAGCCACACGTGACACGTGGCCAACACCACTGCCCAGCAGTCAGGAGTACAGCCTGGCTGCAGGCAGCCTGCCCAGACTCTTTTCCAGGCTGTGTCCAGAGAGACAAAATTCTCAAAAACAAGCAAGGGCGATGTTATGAGAGGGAGCGAGCCAAGGCGTATTTTCTGAAAGGACAGCTATTCCAGGGAGGACCCGCAAGAAACAGCTCATCGGCTCCTCCCTCTCGATCACGGGGAAGAGCGCACAAAGCTACACCCCACCAGGACTCCCCTCCGCTGGGTCACCGGAAGGGTGCTGCCGAGAACAGTGTTCAATGCACTCGATTTACGGACAGCTGGTGCACATTGTGTGGGAGGAGAGAGGACGGAATGTCGTTCAGTTCAGTTCAGTCGCTCAGTCGTGTCCGACTCTTGGCGACCCCATGAATCGCAGCACACCAGGCCTCCCTGTCCATCACCAACTCCCGGAGTTCACTCAGACTCACGTCCATCGAGTCAGTGATGCCATCCACCCATTTCATCCTCGGTCGTCCCCTTCTCCTCCTGCCCCCAATCCCTCCCAGCATCAGGGTCTTTTCCAGTGAGTCAACTCTTCCCATGAGGTGGCCAAAGTACTGGAGTTTCAGCTTCAGCATCATTCCTTCCAAAGAAATCCCAGGGCTGATCTCCTTTAGAATGGACTGGTTGGATCCGTTTATAGTCCAAGGGACTCTCAAGAGTCTTCTCCAACACCACACTTCAAAAGCATCAATTCTTCAGCGCTCAGCCTTCTTCACAGTCCAACTGTCACATCCATACATGACCACTGGAAAAACTGTAGCCTTGACTAGACGGACCTTAGTCGGCAAAGTAATGTCTCTGCTTTTGAATATGGTACCTAGGTTGGTCATAACTTTTCTTCCAAGGAGTAAGCGTCTTTTAATTTCCTGGCTGCAGTCACCATCTGCAGTGATTTGGGAGCCCAAAAAATAAAGTCTGACACTGTTTCCACTGTTTCCCCATCTATTTCCCATGAAGTGATGGGACCAGATGCCATGATCTTCGTTTTCTGAATGTTGAGCTTTAAGCCAACTTTTTCGCTCTCCTCTTTTACTTTCATCAAGAGGCTTTTGAGCTCCTCTTCACTTTCTGCCATAAGAGTGGTGTCATCTGCATATTTGAGGTTATTGATATTTCTCCCGGCAATCTTGATTCCAGCTTGTGTTTCTTCCAGTCCAGCGTTAGGTAGAACTAAATTTGGCCGAGAGGCTGTTGCTCCCGTGTGGTCGAATCCAATGAGGAGACTACGAGTTTGTTCCCTCTGCATTCTCGGGGAGCCCAGCCTCCAGGGGCTCGTGCCAGATGATCTGAGGTAGAGCTGATGCAATAACAGAAATACACTGCACAATACCTGTCATGAGCTTGGATCATCCCCGAACCACCCCCAGCGCTGGGCCATGGAGAACCGTCTTCCATGGAGCTGATCTCCGGCGCCAAAAACGCCACTGCTCTTCCCAAAGGGCACCTCGGAAGCTGTTGCTGTTCACTCGCTCAGTTGTACCCGACTCTCTGCGACCTCATGGACTGCAGCACGCCAGGCCTCCCTGTCCACCACCAACTCCCGGAGTCCACTCAAACCCACATCCATTGAGTCGGTGACGCCATCCAGCCATCTCATCGGAAACTGAGATTTCTTTTTTTCTTCTTTGAGGGAAGAAATTATGTCTTATTCACTGTTCTGTTCCTAATGCCTCCCTAGCACATGGTTGACACCAAATACATACTAAAAAAAAAAATAAAGTGGAATAAAAATGAGACTCTTAGAAAAAGTGCTCTGATAATCATGTTGAATAAATAAATATTAATTGCAGGTATAATTAGCCCAGAAATGCATTGGGGTGGTGGTGGGGGGGGGATGCCAATCTTTTCCGGCTTTGCTCTTGAACCCTTACAAGCCTGGAGGAAAGGGGTCGGGAGTTCTCCAGCCCCAGCAGCTGAAACTGCATTTCAGTGACTACTGGAGGGGTGGTTTCCTAGAAGCAGACTGGGCTTTTGTGCCTTTGATTTATAGAGGGAGGGGGCTTCCCTGGTGGTCCAGTTACCTGCCAATGCAGGAGACACGGGTTCGATTCCGAGTGCCCCCACGACGGAGCCTGTGCTCTGGAGCCTGTGCTCACCACACCTGGAGCCAGCCCCACTGCCACGAGGGCCCCATGCAGCCAGACAGAAATGAAGGCGCAGTTTAAGAAGCTTTACAGGGGGAGTGTCCTAGGAGAAACCTTTCAGGTAGTGAGGGAGGCAGGAGAGGGTAGGCACAGGGGTTAGGGCAGGACTGGGTTTGGCTGAGGTCTGCCCTCGTGGGGGAGCCCTGCAGGGTGAGTGGCGCCTCAGGGTTAGCCCACCACAAGGTTTCATACACTCACATCAGTCAGCCATCGACTGGGTTTCCAGGCGGCTCTCGTGATAAAGAGCCTGCCTGCCAAGGCAGGATTCGTGAGAATCATGGGTTTGATCCCTGGGCAGGAGGGTCTCCTGGAGAAAGGAATGGCACCCCACTCTAGTACTCTTGCCTGGAGAATCCATGGACAGAGGAGCCTGCTGGGCTGCAGTCTGTGGGCTTGCACACAGTCAGACCTGACCGAGAGACTTAGCATGCACAGATGTGCGGAGCCAGGGTGGTGTTTCCAAGGGTAGTTCTCTACAGTAGAGGCGACTGAGCTGTTAGCAGCCAGGGCAGGGAGGACACGGGCCAGGGTCCTACTCTAGCACTTTCTTTTAAATTGTCATCGGAGTATAGTTGCTTTACAATGCTGTTAGTTTCTGCTGTGCAGCAAAATGAATCAGCTGTGTGTGTGTGTGTGCGCGTGTGTGTATGTCTGTGTGTGCGTGTATGCATGTGCGTGTGCGTGCGTGCGTGTGCGCGAGTGTGCGTGTACACGTGTATGGGCGTGCATTTGTGGGCGTGCGTGTGGGCGTGAGTACGTATGTGCACGCGCGTATATGTGTGCACGTGCTTGCATGTGTGCGTGGGTGCGTGTGTGTGCGTGTGCGCGAGTGTGCGTGTGTGTGTAGCCCCTCTTGGATTTCCTTCCCACTTAGGTCACCGCGGACCACTGAGTAGAATTCCCTGTGCTCTATAGTGGGTTTCCATTAGTTATCCATTTATACACAGTATCTGTAGTTCACTCTAGCACTTTCATTCATGGATTTTCATGAACAAATGCACATTTTCAGAAATAACAGTTTAACAGTAAAGGCATTCTTAAGGGTACTATGAGTTTCCTGTTTCCTTCATTCCAAATTAACATTTACTTGCTATACCTGGTTATAATTAAAAATGTACTAGGGGGTCTTCCCTGGCTGTCCAGTGGCGAAGACTCTGAGCTCCCAGTGCAGAGGGGCCTGGGTTCAGTCCCTGGTCAGGGAGCTAGGTCCCACCTGCTGCGACGGAGACCTCGCACAGCCAAGTAAATAAATATTCAAAAAAAAGATGTTAGGTTCTATATTATTTTAGAAACATAAAGCCATTTCCCTCCCCCAGATTTCTTTCCAACTGCAAAAAAGTTCATATTTTCATCACATAGCTTTATATTTTAACAATCACATTTTAAATTCATCTCTGAAAGATTTTTTTCACTTGTAAGCCTCACGTTTGTCATATTAAACTATAGTTGCGGAATCACTGTGTGCTGGGCATTTTGCTAGCTTTTGGATAGTCAATGATGAACAAGACAGTTTGTTTTCAAGGAGGTGATGGTTTTAAGAAAATCAACAATTGAAAGTAAACAGCAACGAGCCTCGATGCAGGGACAAGAGGGTCCCACGGGAACATGCAGAAGGGCGTCCAGTCATGGCGCGGGGGTCCGAGCAGGGGCTCCCAGAAGAAGGGCTCAGGCCAAGGGCCCCAGGAGGCTGGTCCACCCTCCCCACCCAGGGGCCACTCAGCTCAGGCCGGCTCTGGGGCCTCTCCTCGCCCTCCATCCAGAGTGAGGAGCGACGACAGCAACTCTTCATATCGAAGCAAGAAAGTTGGTGAAAAGGAAAACCACGTAAACTGTCTGCACCTTCCAAACATCTCCAGATCTACAAACGTCCCATTTCACGTCAGGAAGCCAGTCTCAGCACCTGTGCGTTTGTGGGTGAAGCACCGTCATATAAAGCAGAAACCTTTAATTAATCGATGAAGCGTGACTAACAGGGGACAGAAGATTAAACCATAAGCATAGCATGAGATCTCACTTAAACCAACACCTGCTTTTTCTAAGCACATAAAATCAGCCACCTACACACAGGGGTGCAGCTCCCAGCACGTCTCCTTTTTGAGAGTCCCACCTCAATCTTAATATGCAACCACAATGCACATTAAAAATACTTTTTGCTATAAAAACTTGAAAGTTTTTTTATAGTTTGTTTCTGAAAACATTTGGCTCTGAGCAGCTTATTAAGTTATGGTTGGCCATGATTTATCAGCAAAAGGAAATCTATTGCAAATATTTTTCAAAATCACTGATATTTGAATAAATAATAAATTTAACTATGGCTGAAATTAGCAAAGTGCAATGCTTTATACACATTAAACTAATTTATTAATTTTGATTTTTTTCAGTTTTCTTTTCCACACTCTAGAGCAAACACATATGCTTTTTTTCAGGTGGCAAGAATTTTTTTGTAGGCTCTTAAAAAGTTCTTGATTAAAGTGAAAGAGGAGAGCAAAAAAGTTGGCTTAAAGCTCAACATTCAGAAAATGAAGATCATGGCATCCGGTCCCAGCACTTTATGGCAAATAGATGGGGAAACAGTGGAAACAGCATCAGACTTTATTTTTCTGGGCTCCAGAATCACTGCAGATGGTGATTGCAGCCATGAAATTAAAAGACACTCCTTGGAAGGAAAGTTATGACCAACCTAGATAGCATATTCAAAAGCAGAGACATTACTTTGCCAACAAAGGTCCGTCTAGTCAAGGCTATGGTTTTCCTGTGGTCATGTATGGATGTGAGAGTTGGACTGTGAAGAAGGCTGAGCGCCAAAGAATTGATGCTTTTGAACTGTGGTGTTGGAGAAGACTCTTGAGAGTCCCTTGGACGGCAAGGAGATCCAACCAGTCCATCCTAAAGGAGATCAGTCCTGGGTGTTCACTGGAAGGAATGATGCTAAAGCTGACGCTCCAGTACTTTGGCCACCTCATGTGAAGAGCTGACTCATTGGAAAAGACTCTGATGCTGGGAGGGATTGGGGGCAGGAGGAGAAGGGGACAACAGAGGATGAGATGGCTGGATGGCAACACTGACTCGATGGACGTGATTCTGAGTGAACTCTGGGAGCTGGTGATGGACAGGGAGGCCTGGCGTGCTGCGATTCATGGGGTTGCCGAGAGTCGGACACGACCGAGCGACTGAACTGCACTGAACTGAAGAGTTTGCTCTTTCACGGAGCTCGAAAAGGCGCACTGGATGTGCCCGCAGAGCGTGTTGTGACCAAAGGTAAAGCCAGAGGCTAGACTCTTTATGCTTATGTAGTTATCAGAGACGGGCTTCCCTCGGGGTTCAGGAGTAAAGGATCTGCCTGCCAAGCAGGAGACTCGGGTTCGATCCCTGGTCTGGGAAGAGTCCCCAGAGAAGGAAATGGCAACCCACTCCGGTGCTCCTGCCTGGGAAACCCCACGGACAGGGGAGCCTGGGGGGCTACAGGTCACGGGTGCGCCAAAGAGTCGCACACAGCGAGGAGCGGACGGCGGCCAGCAGCAGCGGCAGCTCTCAGAAACAGACTCAGGCGACAGGCGCTCTGCACGCCCTCTCCGGGGCCGTGACGGGGCCACTGACACGACCTCTGACTGACTGAAACCGGGCCGAGCGGGTCCTCTGACAACCGCCACCCCTCGGGTACCGGGGGCCTGTGAGCCGCTGGCATCTGGCGCGTCTGCTGAACCGGAACGAACTCGAGCCGTGAGGACTGAGGAAACACTGAGGCTCGCTGCACAGTTTCAGCCCTGAGCGGCCGGCAAGGGGCCAGGAGGCAGTCGGCCACACGGAACAGGCTGCGACCGGCAGCAGAGGCTTCAGACCAGCCACCAGATTAAGGGGCCAAGGAGCAGAAAGCCTCAGAGCCTGAAACACGGGCCAGGCTAGAGACCGCGACCAGCCCTGAGCCCCGAGTGCGCTTCCATGTGGAGTCACGCTGGGGAATTTTCAGTCACACACACGCAGACACGAACAAATGTGCATTTTACATACGTGCACAACACACCATTGTTAAAATGTTCACATTTATATGCGCATTACATGTCTAATTTAGATGTGTACATAGATAGACAAACGTGTATAGCTTTAGTAACCTGCACTGGTGATTCCAGTGAATGAAAACAAAAGCAATATTCAACCCAAGAAATTACTTTGACGTGCAAAAAGTTTAACATAATGTATTATCCAGTGATTCTAAAACCTAGCTGTTAATTAGAATCAGTAATCATTTTAAAACTATACATTCCTAAGTCACACCCAAGACCGTTGGTATCTGAATCTCTGAGGCTAAAGCTCAGGAATGTGCATATTCAAAAAACAAAGAAAACACAAATGACAGCTTGGTCACTTATGTTGTGGAACTGCTAGTTTTCAAATATAAACACGTCAGCCTTGGCCCCAAAGGACAGCGTTGGGATCAGAGTGCAAGATAGATATCATTTGTACGCTGTCTCCTAGTAGAAGCATCTTTAAAGCCAGTAATAACAAGAAACTAACTCACTAAGTAATGGTTCTCTCCTCAAATGGGCCGTTACCCAGGTAAAAGTGAAATGTAATCAAAGAAACATAGTCTTCATGTGCGAACTATCAGCTTCTACTTCATCAGGAAAGTAACCCAAACCGGGCTCCTTCTGCCCCCAAAACACTGGATGAGATGGCTTCGGTGATGGAGTCCTGCTTATTCATATCTTTACTGAAAGAGTTGCCCATATTAGCAAAACCCACTTTAACCTTTAATAGAATTTTGTAGAAAGAAAGAATGCAGTGCTGGAGCCTGAGAGTGGATTAGAATCCTGCCGCAATGTTGCTACCTGGGTGGCACTGTTTGCGTTACTTCAAATTTCTGACCTTCAGACTCTCTGCGTCTGTAACCGGGTGGCAGTGCCCAGCGTTTGGGGTTACCCTGAGGACTGGAGAACACAACATTTGTAGAGCGCGGCACTTAGTTGACAATCAATAATAGTGGCTGCTGCTCTTTTTACTAAAATGATCTGCTAAGTCCCAAGTGCACAGACTGTCATCGCTGTCGTTGACGGGGGGAATGTTTTCTGGGGTTTTATAAAAACCCGTTTAGACCCACGGAAAAGAAAATCAAATCATTCTCTCCCCTAGCTTTGTGCTAGTTTTTTGTATTTCCTCTTCTGGAGGAGGAAGATACTCAAGGGGATAATTATCATGAATCTTAGTATTTAACAAAATATCCCTTAGATGAATCTCTCATCAGAGCTTGACATTTATGATAGAAATTAAATCCAGATCGTTGACTCCAGCTCAGTTCCTCAAGGATATTTTAAGCAAGCACAACTTGCTTTGATGAAGTGGGACGTTCATCACATATACGGCCTTTGTGGAGTCGCTGAGTCGGGTCTGACTCTTTGCAACCCCATGGGGACTGTAGTCCGCCAGGATCCTCTGTCCATGGAATTCTCCAGGCAAAAATACTGGAGTGGAGAGCCATTCCCTTCTTCAAGGAGTCTTCCCAACCCAGGGATGGAACCCAGGTCTCCTGCATCGCAGGCGGATCTTTACCGTCTGAACCATCAGGGGAGTCGTTGCGTACATCAAAACCACGTAAAAAGGAAGCACGAGCCAAGGGTCCTTTCAACACGGACTCCAAGAAAATTAAACAATAAGAAGCCACTTGCTTTTTCTTTAGACTTTCTCTTTTCTTTTTTTTTGCAGTTCATTAAAATCTTCTAAGTCACCTTAATAATGTCAAGGACAGGCATTATAACATACTGTCCTGTCCTGACTCATTAGCTCTACACGGAAAACAGTGAAGACTCATCCCCGCTAGAGCTGAATTTTCACACAGAAATTCCTTATATGACGGGCTTTCCTGGTGGCACTAGCAGTGAAGACCCGCCTGCCGATGCAGGAGACTGAGCTGTGGGCTCCGTGCCCGGGGCGGGAAGACCCCCTGCAGGAGGGCACGGCCAAGCACCCCAGTGCTCTTGTCTAGAGAACCCCGTGGACAGAGGAGCCTGGCGAGCTACAGTCCACGGGGTCGCAAAGAGTCGGACACGGCTGAGCGACTCGGCATGTCCTTATTTGAAGCAATCTCCACAATAGCTCTATGGACTCAAATATTTTTCCCACTCAGATGAGGAAAGGGAGCCTTGGACACTTAAAGTGACTGGCTCAGCATCCCATGGTTAGAGTTCAAACTCAGGTCTGGCTGACTGTCCAAGTCTCTGATATTTACCACTAGGCCATCCTGCTTCTCCTAACCACAAGTTCAGCATGATTCGTATACAGAACTTTAAAACAGAATTTCCTCTTTTACAGATGGAACGGGAAGCCTGTGGTTATGGCATGAAACAGGAGCTGCAGGGAGTGGTAGCCTGGGGTAAGGGAGCATTCCAAGTTGAGTTTTACTTGGAATTCTAAAACAAATACCCTTGGTACAAGGGAGGAATTACGACTATCTTCCAGGTGCCATAAAATAAGTATCTCCTGGTCATTTTTATTACTCGTCTCTCTGCCTTTTTATAAAACCATAGTAAGAATTGGAAAAAAAAACTATTTTCTTAAAGTTTCTATTTGGAGTGGCTGACAGACAGCTGGTGGTCTTGGATATAAGTGAGCCTCAGAACTAGAAAAAAGGTAGATTTTCCTTTCTTTCGTTTTCAGTTCGTATAGTTATCATCCATGTCTCGCCTGTTTTTCCTGGTTTCTCTTAGGACCGCTTGGATGTCCAGGGTGGGGGCAGAGATGTCCAGCCTACATCAGAGGAGCCTAAAGACCGCAGGTGGGCCCTAGGGTCACAGATGTCAAGCAGAGAGGAGGAACAAGGCAAAGGGAGGGGTCAAGACAGACAGCGGAAGAGAAAGAAGGGATGAGGGTGCCGTCGGCTGGAGTGACGCAGGATGAAAACCGACCCGCGCCCACCCGGCTGTTCGGCCTGCTCGCGCGCTGCTGCTTTACACGGCGGTCCTGCACTGAGCCAGAGGCTGAGGCTGCTTCAGGGAAGAAATCCAACTTCTGCTGGCCTTGCTTACGGCCTGAGGCCCAGGGTTGAACATGAGCTGCCTCTACGAGTCCATGATTCCCCCTGGGAAAAGCCAGAATAAGCTAGAAACTTTAGAAAGAAAACGTTTCCTTAAGATTAAGAGGAGATGCTTAATCCTCTTTGTTCTCTGCTAAACTCCCCTCCTGGCAGACTAAATGGAAGGGTGACATCTGCCCTGGCTCCAGGTAAGGGACGCCGGCCTTTCCCTAAACTAATAAGCAGGGCATTGATCACAGTTTGGGGCTGTGAATTCTTAACTCTCAATAAGACAAAGATTTTTTAAAAGAAGGATGACCAGTAAGGGACAGCCCGTCCCTGACTATCGGAAGAAATGGGGCACGGTAATGATGCCACAAGCTGACTCACTGGAAAAGGCCCTGAGGCTGGGAAAGGTTGAAGGCGAGAGGAGGAGACAGGATGAGCAGACTCGGGGAGACGCTGGGGACAGGGAGGCCCGGCGTGCTGCAGCTCACGGGGCCGCGGAGAGGCGGGCTCCCCTGAGCGGCTGCACAGCGGCGACGGGTGAACGGGCGGCTTCAGGCTCTGGTGGGGCTGTCGAGTCGCTCAGTCACGCCCGACTCTTTGGGACCCCATGGACCGCAGCCCACCAAGCCCCTCTGTCCATGGGA
Organism: Oryx dammah; assembly: GCF_014754425.2. Classification (NCBI taxonomy): domain Eukaryota; kingdom Metazoa; phylum Chordata; class Mammalia; order Artiodactyla; family Bovidae; genus Oryx; species Oryx dammah. Next base: position 93,072,257 of record NW_024070203.1, on the reverse strand, counting down.
TTTCCCAGGCAGGACTACTAGAGTGGGCTGTCCTTTCTCTCTTCAGGGGATCGTCCCAACCCAGGGATCAAACCCATGTTGCCTGCACTGGCACGCAGAGCCCTCAGAGAAGCCCAGTGAGTGATTTCAGGGCTTGGCCTAACGACGAAACAACCGGCTTCCTGGTTTCCGGGAAAATGCTTTCCGGAAGCGGCTCCCCGGGCGTCTCAGCAGCCTGCTCTTCACCCGCGTCTGCCCTCAGACAGCTCCGGGCCGCGGCCACCGCCATATTCATCTCGCTGCTTTCCTTCTGAGCGCAAGTGTGCCCAACGCAGCGCGGGCACGAAAGTGAAGTCGCTCAGGCGCCTCCGACCCTGTGCGGCCCTGAGGACCGCAGCCCGCCGGGCCGCTCGGTCCATGGGAGTCTCCTCCTTCTGCAGGGATCTTCCCGACGGAACCCACGTCTTCTGTGTCCCCTGCGCTGCAGGCGGAGTCTTTACCACTGAGCCACCGGGGCAGCCCACGCGGCGCACAGCATGTACTAAATTAAGGTGCGAGTTCAACTAATACCTCATTAAACAAGATATTAAGGTAATGAAAGTATATGTATGCGGTCCCTCCCTCAAGCAGAGGAGGCATTCCAGGAGACACTGCTGCATATCATTATGTGCTAATGATGCCCCGAGAGTTGCGCGCTGGAATAGTGTTACCTTCAAATATCTTTCCTAAAGCAACCGGGATAGGGTTTGCACAATTTTTTTAACATTTAATTTTTAATGAGTTAAATTTTTCTTTAACTTGTTTAAAGAATGAATGTCCTTTGGAAACCAGTTTAAAAATGCAATTCCCTTCCCATCCACAGAGTTTTCAAAATAGGCATTAGAGGCAGATTGGGGGCAGGAGGAGAAGGGGATAACAGAGGATGAGATGGCTGGATGGCATCACCGACTCAATGGACATGAGTTTGAGTGAATTCCGGGAGTTGGTGATGGACAGGGAAGCCTGGCGTGCTGCAGTCCCTGGGGTTGCAAAGAGTCAGACACGACTGAGGGACTGAACTGAACTGAAAATTTTACTTTCAAATTGAGAGAGAGAGGGAAATAAAATCTATGTACAGATATATTAACACTTTATTAGGCCTTAAGACTTTTTATCCTATAGAACGAAACATGTTTGGAAGAATGGCAACATATTTATAAAAAATCTGTGTTGGCATAGTGGTTTTAAAAGAATTCCAGACTCAAATGATCTGGACGCTAACCCAATATGTTTGCTCTGGGAGAACTTTTCCAAGACTAGACTCTGCATAGATAAATCAAGGAAATTCACTGAACCAAACCTTCAGAACTGCTGTTTTCAGAGCTTCAGGAATCACGGAGGAACCTAGGTGTGTAACCACACAGGATCTTAGTCTAAGTCCTTTGCCAAAACATATAAACACTTTCAGACACTCCTTCCACATGTCCATGAAACCTACATAAATCTCACTTCTAGAGAATGCCTCTTTTTAGATACATTCACCTGGACGTGCTTTACCAACTAATCCCATTTGATGGATGGAGACTGAGATTTTAAGCAAATGAAAGTTGAATGTGAAACCAAAAAAAAAAAAAACCAACATGGAAGGAATTTAAATTTCCACACCTGCACCCTATAGAAAACATTTATTTCCTTATTCTTGAGCAGTATAGCTAAAGGCAACCTGGTCTGAGTAGAGAACTATGTCCTCCAGCTAATCATTTGCTCATCTAGTGGGTTAGCTGTCCCCTATGATATCAGCGAATGTCGCTGAACGTGCTGTCCTTTACTGGACTGGATCTAACTGGTGGCCACTGTATATAATCCAGTCTTAAGAAAAACTGTGCAGCTGCCAGTGACCTTTTGAGGAAGACCAGTTTCTCTCTCTTTCGGAAAATATAATAACTTTCTATTATCTTCCTGTAAAAGCTCAGAATCCCTGGTCCAAAAAATAGAAGAGATGATGTCAGTGAAATTGTGTTTACCTCTTCGTTTCCATCTCTTGGCAAGCTCTCCACACCAAGGCGTGTGCACACACGTGTACACGTGTGCACACACACAGACACACATACAGACAATGCACTCTCATCTCTCGCCATACTGAACCACGCCCAGGACCGGAAATGCCCCACCTTCTCGTCAACTCCACCCCTCCATACGCCGTGCATGCTCTTCTCTCTGCTTGCAACAGCGGTCCCGTCCTTTCCGGCTGATTTCTCTCCCTCAGTTGAAAACCAGTCTATATAGTGCTGCTTCCGGGAAGCCTTCCTTCCCCAACCCTCCAGGTCTGGCTTGGTTATCTATTCCTGTGCCCTACAGGGCTCTGTAAATTCTCCCACGATAGCATACGTTTCTTATTTGGTTCTGTTTCCCCCAATAAGCTCTAAACTCTTTGAGGACAAAATCCCTCAAACCTGGTTCAGTGAAGACATGTTGACCAAACAAACTCTAGATGTTAAGTCAGCCCTCAGCCAGCCTGTACTTTCTTTTATTGCCGTCCACTTGAACAGGTTCCAAGAAGTGACTGCCGGTGTGTACTAAAGGAATGGAGACTATTGCAGATGGCCATCATCATTAAATTCCAATTCTTATGATTCCTGATTTCCTTTAGGTTTGTTCCTTGAGAATTTGAAACCACTGGAAAATCTGTTAGACTAACGCCCACAATTCAGTGCAAATTGCATTCAGCTTCTGGGAACATTCAGAAAGAGGTGTGGCTGATTTGAAAAGGCCTGCTGAAAGTTTCCAGGTTTTGAGGAAAGTTGTGGATATGGAAGAACACAAGCTAAGGTAAACAGATGCAGGATTAGTAGAACGTAGATGAGAGAAAAAGTAAAGGAAAAAACAAAAATAAACACACGGTTTGACTTCCCTGCACAGAGCTTGCCAGCAGCAGAGAGACTTGATGAGAAAGGCGCTGTGCTAATGGGCAGTCTTGGGCAAACCCTTACCCTCTGGCCCGGGGAGCCATCACGTCCTGGTGAACCAACACTGCCTGGGACGCCCTGGACGGAGCAAAGACAGGAAGCTGTCAGAATCGTGGAAACCAATCGCCCGCTCAGCCAGCTTCCCCAGAATAAATCAGGCCTCCAAACAAACCTGAAACCATAAGGGTGAAGCTTTCCTGACTGAGGACATGGCATCCAGAGCTTATTCACCAGAAGGAAAGCAAATGTCCCCCACCGGGGTTCACCCAGGGCGGTGTCAGGAGGACCCCCGGGTGGGGGCCAAAGGTCAATGAATACAGGCTGCTGGTCCTCAGCATAGAAACTGTCACTGCCAAGACCACAGCAGACTTCAGAAGCTATGGTCCTTTTTCTTGGTAAAGCTCTAGACTGAGAGCAATGGAGTAAAAAAATAAAAATAGTACCTGTGGGCCCGGCAATCCGGTATCTCCTTTCTCTCCTTTTTCACCTGGCATTCCCTGGACATCCAAAAGGACACGGGGGTTAAGTTCACAAAAGGAAACTGGTAAGTCCTTAGTCCCTTCTTTTCCTCTGCTGACTCTTAACGTTTTCAACATTAAATTGTTTCTACACTAACATCCAAATACAGCATATTCCACTTTTCACATAAGCTACACAATCTATGTAAGCATACTTACAGAGTAGAATGTTTATATTTCAGAATAGTTTAAACACTTGCATACAATCTGATTTAGTTAAGCTTATACTGTAAATATATAAGCAGAGTCTTCAGTATTATTTATAGCTTAGATGTTAAAACTTACATCTATATATACTTTTGTTTTGTTTTGGCTAGAAACTTATAAAAAGGCAAAAGCAAACACAGTGCCTGACCCATAGCAAGACCTCAACGAATTCTTAGTATTAATCGTAATTATACAAACTGGCACGTTAAATAAGAATAATTCATTCACGTGTAAATGACTCTGGGAATGAAGACATCTGAGCTAGGGACACACAATCATATGCACGGGAAGATTTGCTAAGAATGTATTTCAATCATTTACACTAAAAATGTACTTAAAAATGTATATAATGGCACAAATACTAATTACAGAGACTGATTTTATTCCTTAAATCTAGATTCCTCTACTAAGTTAAATGAAAATCAGTGAATGGAATTGAATTTGCTTTCAATGGTACAAACAGCTCAGTGGCTGTAAAGAGCATATCGTCTACAATGTGAAACTCATCACAGCCCACTCTGATGGCCTGTCGAGACAAAGATCTAAATAGATGGCTTTTGAGATTGTAGCTCCACGATTACTACAAATACAGAATGAAAAACTTAAGTCGTATAACACCTGTCACTTTCCAGGTTTTATCATACCCACTACAGACTTGGTCAAGCAAGAAAAAGGAGCCGTATGTGTCAAGCCCTGCTTTCTTTTCTAGACAAATCACCTGTGGCTATCCCTACTCCCTGGGCACGTACATAAACGTAAAGGCCCGTTTACTGAGTGAAGAGCTGGCTTATGAGCGAGCTTTCGATCATCATGCTCGTTCCCCAGTCCTTGCTTTCAGGGGCTGGAAGAGGCTGTGGGTCATTACTAGGGGTGGAAGGCAAAAGCTCATTCTCTATAACTCACGGGGAAGTGAGAACAACAAAACCCGCCCGAACGCTGACACACAACTCACAGGCATCCCTTGAATGGAGAGACCGCTCGGTCCCTGGGGCCCCGGGGGGCCCTGAGGTCCGGGGGGGCCCGTTTCACCCCGAGGGCCATCTGGTCCCTGGAAGGCAAGAAGGTCACGCCAAAGGTAAGTCAGACCTCCTGGAACCCAGAAATATCTGCTACCCGATGTTCCTGCTGAGCACATTTATCTTCTATTTCATTAACTTTCCTCAGACATAAAACAGTCACAGGACGAGACATGAAGCCTCAGAGGATTCGCCTCCCAGGCCTAGAGTCATCAGAGAACCCGGAGACGAAAGGCACAGAAGCTGCTGCAGCTTCACTTCCTGAGGCTTCCATCAACAAGAACGCTGTGCCAGCAGTGTGAGTAATTAGACCCCCCACACGGCGTCGCAAATCCGAAAGAGGTAAGCGCTGCAAGACCGCCCTCTTGGCCTGTGAAGTTCCCACCACCCAGCCAAACGACGTTCCCTCCCTTCGTTACTGTGAACTGTCATCTCTGGGGCGCTGCTCTGCGTTTATCGAAGATACCGTGGCATGTACGAGACGGAGCCGAGTCAGATACGTCGCCTCTGCCTGAGAAAACGTGCCACAGTCTCAAAAAGTAAAACGGGACAGCAACGGAGGCCTGTGCGGTCTGAGTGTCGAGCTGGGTGGTACCCGATTCATCCTCTCCAGCCTTCCTTCACCGACCCCCCTCGGCCTCGCCCCATTCTCGCTTACCTTGTTCCACTTGTCTCCAACTTTCTACTAAAAAAAAGCTGCAGTGTTCTCTCCTCCATGAATAAATGCTGTGCGGATTTAATAAGTGACCGTGTAGAAGCAGTAAGTCAAGCAAGATGGCTGGGGAGGACGCAGAGCAGCACAGTGAAGGTGAGACAGGCGGGCAAGCGATCAAAGGCCTGAAGCCAAGGAGCTGGGGCTGACTCTCAAGGCAGCCGCGCAGACTGCAGGGCTTAAGGGCGTGACGTGATCCGGCGCAACTCTAAAGAAATCTGGGCAGATGCGAAGAATCAGTCTGAAGCATCGGGCCCCTGGAGCCAGAAAGGGAGACGACGGGCAGGGCCTGAACTCGCTTAGGCTGGGCGCCTGCCACGCCTCAGGTGCCTGTGTGCGAAGCAGGGAAACTGTGCCTGGACCGGGATCGGCAGGGCGTGCTCCTCTGAGTCGCGGCCTCTGTACGGGCACAGACGGTTTGGTGGCCATGGGCAGTGAGAATGGAAGGTTGGGCTGTGTGTCTGACGGTGCATGGCGGGAGGAAGGAGAGGCGTCCAAGCCCTGAACGCTGGCCTGGAGGACTGCGGCCGGGCTGTGACTTGGCGCTCCCCCGAGACGCGCCTTTGTTGCAGAGGCAAGAGGCAAGAGGACCGCAAGAGCAAGAGCCGCGTGAGCAACCGAAGCGCCCGGGGCGCTGACGCTCCGCCTCGGACCCAGAAGCCTTGTCCCTGAGCTAGGGCGTTTCTTCTGATGAAAACACACAAGCTTCTAAGAATAAGGGGAAAGGCTCCAACACAACTTCCATAAAAATATAAGAAGCTTTACCACGTCACGTCACGTGGCAGCCTGGATGGGAAGGGAGTTTCGGGGAGAATGGATACCTGGATATGTATGGCTGAGTCCCTTGGCTCCACCCGAAACTATCACAGCACTGTTCATCGGCTATGCTCCAATATAAAATTTTTAAAATTTAAAAAATATATAAGGAGCTTGAGATTGCCACGGGTAACTGTCCCTTAACTCCCCTGCCTGGGGATGAGAGAGGCTTACCTTTAGGCCCGGGTCACCTCGCTGGCCTTTTGGTCCTCGGAGTCCTGGGCCCCCCTGGCAGAAAGACGATACACGTTAGCACAAAGGCAAACCCGAAAGCAATACAGCGCATTTGCTTCCCTTAATAAGATGGATCACGTAATTCTTATTTTGCACAAAGGCCAACACGTTCTGTAATGATATGTTCGCTGTGTTCCTCTACTGAGGTCTGTCCCCAGATTCCCCTCTTCTTGTTAATGGTTTCAGAGTTTGAGCAAACTTTCTATGCTAAATCCCTTTAAATTAAAAAGAAAGCAACAGGATCTTTTCATTGCGTGTGTAAGATTACTGCTATTACTACTGCAAATAATAAAAAATATACTGTTAATCTAAAATTATATCCATGTCTTATACCATGACTTTGAGATTAAATTATTTAATTAGATTGTATTATATTAAATTGTGAAAAGCATATAAAATAGTAACAATTTAGTTCTCTTTATTTATATCATAAAAAGGTATTTAGTGCTTCTGAAACTTCAGTTATTTGCATTTTCCTCTTAAAATTTCTGTCACATCAATGCACTACCTGTACTATCATTTAGCAGTATTTTCTTTGTAAATATATGTACATAATACGTAATATAATAAATATGCATATATGTGTATATACAGTCTTTGCAAACATATTCTTTGTATATGTGTGCATAACACATATGTAAATATACTCTGGATATTTTTCACTTGACTCTTACTTCACTTAAATCTACTTCAAAAGCAAATATTATGTACTATAGCAGATGGAAAAACATATTACTTACTAAGAATGTGAGGCAACCCTGAAAATATACTATAAATAACGTTATTAAACTTGGCTAGATTTTGTCCCTGGTGCCGACTGTGAGCAAAGGGTTTGCTCTTTATTAAAAGGGGGCGTGAGTAAGGGTTAGAAAGGTCACACGGGCCCCGGTCTAAGAATATTGCTTTCACTTGACTAGAAGGATGAAAAGATCATGGAAAATGGAGTGGCTTTCTCAGTGAGTGAGTCCGTTTGACCTCCAGCTGAGTCTGTGACCATTGATGATCCTTCTCTTACCATCAGCCCTTGCCTCCCTTGGGAAAAGACTGGATCAGGCGACAGTCAAGGCCTCCTCCAGTTTGTCTGAAGCACTTACACTCACTCCCAGCACCAGTCAGCTGCTTACCTTCCAGATTTTTAGCATACAGTAATCAAATCATTATTTAACTTCTATGCAGAGAACATCATGAGAAACGCTGGGCTGGAAGAAGCACAAGCTGGAATCAAGATTGCCGGGAGAAATATCAATAACCTCAGATATGCAGATGACACCACCCTTATGGCAGAAAGTGAAGAGGAACTAAAGAGCCTCTTGATGAAAGTGAAAGAGGAGAGTGAAAAAGTTGGCTTAAAGCTCAACATTCAGAAAACGAAGATCATGGCATCTGGTCCTATCACTTCATGGGAAATAGATGGAGAAACAGTGGAAACAGTGTCAGACTTTATTTTTTTGGGCTCCAAAATCACTGCAGATGGAGATTGCAGCCAGGAAATTAAAAGACGCTTACTCCTTGGAAGGAAAGTGATGACCAACCTAGATAGCATATTCAAAAGCAGAGACATTACTTTGCCAACAAAGGTCTGTTTAGTCAAGGCTATGGTTTTTCCTGTGGTCATGTATGGATGTGAGAGTTGGACTATAAAGAAAGCTGAGTGCCGAAGAACTGATGCTTTTGAAGTGTAGTGTTGGAGAAGACTCTTGAGAGTCCCTTGGACTACAAACGGATCCAACCAGTCCATCCTAAAGGAGATCAGTCCTGGGTGTTCATTGGAAGGAATGATGCTAAAGCTGAAACTCCAGTACTTTGGCCACCTCATGCGAAGAGCTGACTCATTGGAAAAGACTCTGATGCTGGGAGGGATTGGGGGTGGGAGAAGAAGGGAACGACAGAGGATGAGATGGCTGGATGGCATCACCGACTCAATGGAGGTGAGTTTGAGTGAACTCCAGGAGGTGGTGATGGACGGGGGTGCCGGGGTGCTGCGGTTCATGGGGTCACGAAGAGTTGGGCACAACTGAGCGACTGAACTGAACTGAACTGAACCAAATCATACTTTGTGTAAGTGCACACGTCTCTATGGGAAGTATTGCCTGTAGTGTCTGTGGTATTATTTGACATTTATAGATCACACATGTGACGCAACACTTTTCATATATTTCTGAGTTAACTTAACATGCTTTTCCATAACATGACATATGGATCTAACTTACTGTAAATGAGCTGCACAGTTGTCTGAACAATGAGATAATTTGTTTAACCATTCTTTCATTATCGGAAATGTAGGGCATTTTCCCCACGGTTTGTTACTGTCTAAACAATACTACAATCACCATCGTTATACATGCCCTAAGTACAGATTTTAATATTTAAGATACCAACGAGGAGAATTTTAAATAAAATGTAATAGATAGGCAGATATATTGTCAAACTGTGCTGTAAAAACACTGCACCAGTTAATTCATCTGTTTGGAGTTGATGAAGAGAGTCTCTGTTTCTCTAAACTTTCGTCAGCACTTGATATTTTCAATCCTTACATTTTTATGAAGCTGGTAAAAATAATATCTTGCTCCCATTTTAATTTTTATTTCCCTTAAGACTCCTATGATTGAGCATCTTTTCATAACACTTGTCCATTTGCGTTTTATCTCAACACAACTGCCAACCTACACCCCTCACGCAGTCTTCTTCTAGGTTACGTGACTCCTTCTCTTCAATGAGCAGAAATTCTTCACATATCTGGACACTACGTCCTTGACTTTCGCAGATGATACAAATGCTTTTCCCGACGGTGGCAGACACTGTTGGTTGATTATCAAAGCTTCTTTTCTGACTTCCTTCTCCATTTTACTTTTCCTGCTATAAAGACAGAGATTTGCTTGCCCAGCCTCCAAGGAATGGGCATATTAACTAGTTTGAGCCAATATGATCAAGAAGCTGTAAGTCTAAAGAAAGCAAATTTGGAAGCTGGAACAAGCTTCAGTTCAGTTCAGTTCAGTTCAGTCACTCAGTTGTGTCCGACTCTTTGTGACCCCATGAATCGCAGCACGCCAGGGCTCTTGATAAAGTTTTTGAGCAGCCACATTTGCTTGGGACCATCTATCTCTAGGTCTTTTGCTGAGCAAATTATGAATGTTCAAGCATCCCAGGGATGGGGGAGCCTGGTGGGCTGCCGCCTATGGGGTCGCACAGAGTCGGACACAACTGAAGTGACTCAGCGGCGGCGGCAGCAGCATCCCAGTGATCAACATCACTGCGTTCGTCAAATTTTCTGTTCCTTGCAAGAAGCCCAGTGCATTCCAATTAACATACTCATTCTGGCACACCTCTTTAATTGTGTTTGTGCATCTTAAATGATTGTCTTTCAGTTGAAAGTTTCGTCCAAATGTGGCAATTTGGCTCCCAGATACCGGAGGTACCAGGTCTACAAAATCCAGGAAGCTTTTTATACTTCTAACTTATTTTCCACCTGATACCTAACCCTCATCGTGGAGTGGGTGACAAGAATTCAACAAATGTTTGTGGATGTGAACTTTCATCCTTTTAATAAGCAAGGGTTAGATGAGGCAAAGGAATATGCCTCTTTCACCCATGGTGTCCTATGGCTTTTCTGGAGTTTTATTGGCACCTATCACTGGGTAAATTCTTGAATAAGAAACAGTTGCAACTGTGTTAAATCATCAGACAGGGCTTATTGCCTACACTGGGGGGTTGTTGCTTTCATTGCTTAGTCACTATGTCATGTCCAACTCTTTGCGACCCCATGGAAGAAGCCTGCCAGGCTCCTCGGTCCGTGGGATTTCCCAGGCAAGAACAATGGAGTGGGTTGCCCTTTCCTTCTTCAGGGGATCTTCCTGACCCAGGGATTGAACCCATGTCTCCTTCATTCAGGCAGATTCTTTACCACCGAGCTACCTTGGAAGCCATACTATCTGGGACACTCTTTCTTCAATAGTTTATTATGCTTGAAAACGCCAAGGGCTTTTCTCGTTTGCCTCTTCTTTCCCCGCAAGTCAGAGCTCAGCCCTGCTTTCCCACTTCTCTGCTGCTTCTTTCCTCAGTGCAAAGTTTGACTCTTAGGTCACACATAAATATTTTATAACTTGTTCCAGCAGCATTGCAGTTGAAGAAAACTTGAAAAGCCTCCAGCTAGAAAAGCTTATTAATGCTGTTTAAAATAAAATAAAGGCTGTTCTAATTAAGAATTGAGCCCTTAAGCACCGTAATGAAAATGAAACAAAGCACCAGGGCAGCAGGCATCACTGAGGCTGCCCCAGGGAGGGGCAGCGGGGTGGCTGAGGTTTCTGGAAAGCGCCCGTCACACAGCCCACAGAAGGCAGTGAAGAGGGCGCCGGGCTCCGTGATGAGCAGGGGGTGGGCAGGACATGGGCATGACTGAAAGCGGACGAGGCGAAAGACAGCAGTTTGAGTGGGCTAGAACACCCACAGAAAGTCTCACTAGCAGGTGGAAAAGCAAGATTTTTTTCCACTTTAGCTATGGGAGGAGTAAATGTCTCCACTAAGAAATACTACCCAGAAATTGATTCTCATACAATTGAGGGACCAGAATTTACTGGTTTTCAGCTGGTTTGTACGGCCAGGATATTAACAGAAGCAGACACATATACTCTCTCAAAAAATACAGCTCAAACGTGGGCTCAAAATATTCCCACAATCAGAAACACCGCCTAGGTTAAGTAGCGTATTAAACAGAGCTAAACACACAGTACATCAGAAAGTAATTTTGAAGATATTACACAGAATCAAGCCCGGCAACACAAATATAAAATAAATTAGAGGTTAAAAAGAGAGTAAGAAGAGGTTAAAAACACATGAGAGTAAAATGAGAAAGCATAGTGTGCATCTAGCTGGCGTTTCAGAAAAACAGAGACGATCAGAGAGAGGAAGTTAAAGACAGAATGACTAGGAAAACTCCAACATGTGTAAGAAACATCGGTTTTCAGACTCATAAAGCCCTCAACGTTCTAAGACTGCAGAACAACAGCATCCAAATGTGCTGTAGTGAAACTTCTGATCATTAACTACAAAGCAATCTTAAACTAACGGAGGAAACATTTCTCACAGAAAAATGAGTTAATTGAACTGACAGCCGACTTCTCGAGAACAACAATGGAAGCGATCTGCTGCTGTTGCTGAGTCGCTCAGTCGTGTCCGACTCTGTGCGACCCCACGGACGGCAGCCCACCAGGCTCCTCCGTCCCTGGGATTCTCCAGGCAAGAGCACTGGAGTGGGCTGCCATTTCCTTCTCCTAATGGAAGCGCTAAGACATTGCAATAGCGCCTACCGAGTGCTCAGAGGAAATACCTGCCAGTCCAGCACTGCACTCCCGGTTTATTAGTTTGGAAAGCCGCCTGACTGTTCTTATGGAGGTCAACAGTAGCACTTAAGCAACGTAGGAGGTTCATTATTCTCCTAAGTTAACTCTGAGCTGTTCCGGTGTAGTTGAGTGGCTTTATCACGCAAGGCAGCGCGAAGATTTGGTGCCTCCCCCTTCTTGCTGTGCTGTGCCCAACAGCGTTGCTTGCCACAGTGAATCCACCTCATGCTCAAAGGAGGGCATTCGGCTTCCATTTAAGAGCAACGTCCAGGGCGCGTGCATACACCTTCTCTCTCCCTGGCCAGAACTTAGTCACAAGGTCACCTTTACTCGCATAATTGCTAAGAAATCAAGTCTCAAGCTGAATGGTCATGAAGTTGGCCAGGCACACAGTGGAGCATCTTCTACTAAAAAAGAAGCCGTAGCGATGATTCAGGGGACATTAGTAGCCTTTGTAACAACTATCAAATAACACTCGGGGTCAAAAGAGGCAAGACTTACCGGTGGGCCCGCTGGTCCCAGAGCCGCTTTATTGATTTCCGAACAGGAGCAGGCATGCGGGAGCTCTGGGCAGGCCTCCTCATCCCTCTGCAGAGAAGAAGAAACAGCAGACTCTTAACAAGACGGTCTCTACAAACGACTCTATGACTCAAAGGAGACATTTGGAGACACTTCAAAAAAACCCTTCAGTGAGCACTAGTCTAGAAAGGCAGAGAATATTCCCACAAAATCTTTTCTTTAAAGAAACAATGAATGGGTGTCTAGCAAGGCGTTAATCATCGTCATTGTCAAAGGATGTTGACAAAACCAGCTTGGGAATCCAGGTGAAGCAAGAAAGGCAGAAGTGGAGGCACAAAACCAAAAATTCTGGTTGCTATTTAATTCGCTAGTTAAGTGGTACTCCATGAACTAAAGGTCCTGAAAACTTCCTCAGTGTTAACAACAGTTTTTTCCATTTCAAAGGATAAAAGGAAACTTGTAGGAACAGTCCATCAAAACAACTGCATCCACACTAAAACCAAGAGCCAAAAGAAAATAAAATGGTGGTTAAACACATCACACACACACGCCTGCAACAATTTCAACTACTGCTCACACTCTGTGGCTGAAAGTAAGAATACCACCACAGCACCAATCTAAAGCTTTGGGATAAGAGGTCATTTCCTCTTGGAGAATTCTGATGCCGGGTGACACCACAAGATAGATGATTTAGCTCAGACTGAATATGCCTGAATGAGTTACCGGCGGGTAAAGGAAGACAGAGCACCTACTGAATGACCTGTGAATATCCCATTTGGAGCAACAGCCAGGATGTCTGCCCTAGGATGAACAACTAGAAAGGCCCATCAGTCCCTTTGGATAGAGAAAGTGAGCTTCGTTTTCTCAGATCTTGGGGAAAGGTACTGTTAGGGCTGAATAGAGGACAGATGATAATTAAACTGTCAAGCTGAAAATACTTTCAGGCTCTGAAATATTCACAACAGAAATCCAAAAGAGTCTGAGCAAAGAGCCTTTATATGCTCTTCTCCAAATGTTGGCCAATATTCAAAAGTTTCAGCTCATTGCAGGAAAGGAAAACCCTGCTAACGTATCTGGCTTGATACCTTGGGCAGCTTGAATGAGATACAGACTTAAGAATCCTGAAAGATCCCCCAAGCAGGCTGACAGCAAGCCTCCTGCCTAATGGTTTTGCCACCGCTGTTGGCTGTGTCTCCATCTGGGTCTTTCTACCACGGGACCTGCACACCTTCAGTGACAGAAAGGGAAAGAACAGCTCGGAGAGGGCAGGGATCTCCCTCGGAGACACGGTGGTCACACTCTGCTTCATGCAGGGTAGGGTTCTGGGTGCTTCCTTACAACCCCCACTCCACCTGCCCTTACGCACGGCATCATAGCGTCTCTGCTTTAATTCCTCACCATGGTTTAATGGAAACTTATTTTGATGAAAAAAAAAGTCACTGCCTTCTCAAACAAGTCACTAGGCATACATGTCCTGCAGTAGACGCCGTGAGCTGGTGTAAGGTCTTAAAAAAGGAAATTTTTTAGGCTTGATGAAGTCTTCCCCATGACCATGCTCCAGGTTGAATGCTTAAGACATGACTCCCATCCAAACATAACAGGGTCAACATTTCAGCTCACTGGTCCTAAAGATCCTTAGGTATGAACAATCCATTTTTAAACACACAGTCATCCACCCTAGTGAGTTACATTTGGTATTTATAATGAGAAAAGGTTTACTTTTCTAGCAGCTTTGCCTAAGTTAAATAGATTATGACTATGGTTCCCAGATTGTGTGGAAAGAAGGCCGGGGGCATTACAGGAAACTCACAGGGGCACTCTGAGGTTTTTTTAAAAAAAGTCAAGAGACACAGCAAAATCCGGTGCCCACTGGACTCTGTATACACAACTAGCTCAAGGTATGACAGTTCACAGTGTCGACACTAGAAAGGACTTCCCTGAAGTCCAGTGGTTAAGACTCCATGTTTCCACAGCAGAGGGCCATGGCCCAGGTTGGGAAACTGAGATCCCAAAGACAAAAAAAAAGCAACTTTGTAAATTTGTTTTATCAGCACTTGCCATGAAGGAAAGCAAATACCACGGGGAAAATCAACGTGGAAAGGAAGGGAAGGTGGGGCCTTCCCTGCTGGTCCAGAGGCTGAGACTCTGAGTCCCCAGTGCAGGGGCCAGCCGGACCCCTCACCAGGGAGCGGGATCCCGCCTGCAACTAAAGGTCCCCATGCTGCAGCTAAGACCTGGCACAAACACATAAATAAACACTTTTTTTAAAAAAGGAAGAAGTGAGGGTGGTGACGTCCAATCAGATTCTGAGATCTGAGAAACTGTGCGTTCTCAACAGGCACACACATCCCATTAGTAGGTAGTTGTGGTTATTCCAAAATAAGTATATCATTTTATAATTTTGATCTATATATTAATATATTGGTGTTTCATAGAGCAGAGTTTTTAAGATACAAACACTTATGAAGACGTTTGGACCTAATGACCTCATATATGGAATTATTAGATATTTATTTTGGCTCTGGGGTGCCATGAAAAAAGATTACTGCAACACCAAAGGATCCGTGAGCCATGGAATCTGGGACCATCTGGACTCGGCAAGCGGCACCCCGTGTGGCTGGGCAGTTCCCACCGCGTGTGTCAGTGTGCTCTGCTGATTCCAGATATCCCTCCTTCTTGACTGCTTTTTAATTTTCATCATCATCATAATGAATTATCTGTGACATGAGTTTTGTGAAACAGCATTTCATTTTCAGCACTGCAATTAAATATAACTTTAGAAAATTTCAGCAAAGAGAAATAGTCAAAGGAGAACTCTTACCAGGGCAGGAAGCTCACAGCATCTGTCTTTATTGGCCCAAGATGTGGAACAAACAATGTCAAACATCTGTAACTGGAACTGCAATTCGAAAAGAAAACCGTCATTCAGTGAAAGACACATGCAGTATATACTCTGTCCGGGGAAAGATGCGCGGTGCATTCAGTGAAAGACACGCAGTATATACTCTGTCCAGGGAAAGATACGCGGTGCATTCAGCGAAAGACACATGCAGTATAGACTCTGTCCGGGGAAAGATGCGCTGTGTCTGTGATTATCACGACTTCACAGTACTCGGGACATAGTGCTGTTAGCCACTCGGCCCCGGCGGAGTCTTTGCGACCCCATGGACTGCAGCCCGTCAGGCTCCTCTGTCCATGGGATTCTCCAGGCGAAAACCCTGGAGTGGGTTGCCATGCCCTTCTCCAGGGGCTCTTCCCCGCCCAGGGGTCGATCCTGGCTCTCCTGCACTGCAAGCAGATGCTTCCCCATCTGAGCCACCTTACACAGTAAAACACCACATTTACAACATAATGTTACCGTGAATAAATGTGAAAAGTCGTTCCTCAAACACACAGTGACTCAAGACTCCTGTCAGCGGGTACTCCATCCACCATCCAAACTGCCTTCCCCCCATCTCTGCGTAAAAACACTTAGAGCCTCCGGTGAAATCCTCCCTTACCGCCCACCACAGTTAGTCCAGCTGCCTCCGTGACCCCACCAGGCTGCAGACATCTCTTACAGCGCATCGCCCACCCGGCACACTTATTTATATTTCCCCTCAGAGTGGGCACTCATCAAGACATGGCACCTTCATGCGCCCTTCGTACCGAGTGACATGCAGGGGCTTCCCTGGAGGCCCAGGCTTAGGGCGTGGAGCTTCACTGCAGGGGCCACAGGTTCGACCCCTGGCTGGGGAACTAAGCCCTATGCCTTGTAGCATGGCAAAAAAAAAAAAAGAAAGTGGCATGCAGTAGGTATTCATGAAGGCTTGTTGATTATTTCTGGCTTCCATCATTCAAGCATACATTTGACCAGTTTTTCTTTAGTGTATAATGCAAGCCAGATACCATATAGACCTTTAGGATATGAAAATGAGCAAAACCAGCTTTCTGCCCACAGAGAGTTTACAGGGAGTAAGCGACTGACACATAAATACTGTTTACAGCATGGTGAGCGTCACGACAGACTCACATATGGCGCCGCGAGAGCCGCGCTGTGCTTTTCATTCAGGCCACCGTCTCGCCATAAATATTTAGACAGTCTTGTTTGACTCATGTTTGTTGGCAACAATTTAAAGTATACTTTGAAATATTTAGAAACATCATTATAATATCATCAGGGCTCACTCTAGCTTCATGACCTAACCGTTTCTAACACTATATTTCTTCCCATATTGTTTTCAAATATTGCATGTCATCAGGAGTTTGGAGATCCCCTGGAGGAGGAAAACGGCAACCGACTCCAGTATCCTTGCCTGAAAAATCCCATGGACAGAGGAGCTTGGCAGGCTACAGTCCACGGGGTCACAAAGAGTCGGACACGACTGAGCCACTAAAAATGTAGCAGCAGTCAGGAGTCTGGGATTAACAGATACACACTGCTATATATTAGAAGAGAGAAACAACAAGGACCTACTGTGTAACACAGGGAGCTGTATTCAGTATCTGATAATATCCTATAGTGGAAAGAATCTGATAAACAACAGGAGACATAAGAGCTGCAGGTTCGATCCCTGGGTGGGGAAGATCCCTGGAGGAAGGCACGGCAGCCACTCCAGTCCTCCTGCCTGGAGAGTCCCATGGGCAGAGGAGCCTGGTGGGCTACAGTCCATGGGGTCACAAAGAGTCGGACACGACTGAGCGACTTAGCAAATAGCACACATCTATCCATCTGCGACTGAATCACTTCGCTGTACACCTGAAACTGACGGTTCAGTTCAGTCGCTCGGTCGTGTCCGACTCTTGGCGACCCCATGAACCGCAGCACGCCAGGCCTCCCTGTCCATCACCAACTCCCGGAGTTCACTCGGACTCACGTCCATCGAGTCCGTGATGCCATCCAGCCATCTCTTCCTGGGTCGTCCCCTTCTCCTCCTGCCCCCAATCCCTCCCAGCCTCAGGACACAACATCGTAAATCAACCACACTGCCATCTAAAAATAAAAGTGTCTTCAGTTACAGAGCTGGCAGAAGGACGAAATTCACTTCATTTCTTCTCTAGGTCTGCGAGCCCGTTTCTGTTGGATAAGTTCATTTGCATCACGTCTGTCTAGATTCCGCATCTAAGAGACGCCACACGATGTTTCTACCCCTCTGACCTCACTTAGTGTGGCAATCCCCGGGTTCACATAAGCTGTCAGATGCCTTCAGCAAGTGGTATTTTCAGCAAAAACTGGGAGCTCCTTGGTGCCTTATTTTCTCTCATCCCTGTCAAGAGTCCCCTGGATGCAGATAGGAATACTCCGGCAGTTGGTGTGACTGAAAACAGGCTGCTAACAGCGCCTCCAGCGTCCCATCTGACAGCAAAGAAAATGAAGTCAGGGTTTCTCTCGTCACACCCAGGAAGAACTGCGCCTTGCTGCAAACATCTTTTCCCAAGTGGGTTTTGCAAGATTAATAACACAAATGTTGAAAGCAGATCCATAAATCAAGACATCATGCTTTCTTTTTTCAATATAAAACCATTGCATTATTTGAAGCAATAAGTGCATGGCTCAGTACACTCTTTTTTTTCCATATTCAAAAGGTTATTTTTTCAAGGGGCATGACATTTCAGTCTGTTCACGGCAGCCATGCAACTAAATTATGATCATTGAAAAATTAAGTTTGTAATGGATGGACCAAGGGATGGTCAGAGTAAGTGAAGTAAGTCAGAGAAGCAGAAACATCGTACGGCGTCTCTTAGATGTGGAATCTAAAGAGACATGATCCGAACGAGTTAACAAAACAGAAATAGACTCACAGAGAAGAAAGCTGCGGCTGCCGGGGGAAAGGATGGGGGAAGGGGCCTTGAGGGAGTGTGGGATGGGCAGGCACACACTGCTGTGTTTAAAATGGAACCCAGCACGGCCCCACTGAGGGGCGCAGGGAACTCTGCTCAGTGCTGTGTGGCAGCCTGGATGGGAGGGGAGTCTCGGGGAGAAGGGGCTGAGGCCCTCTGCCGCCCACCTGACACTCTATCACAACATTGTTAACTGGCTCCACTCCTTTACAAAATACAACGTTCAATTTAAACAATTTGGTTTTCGAAACGAAAGCATTTTTAAAGAATGTGGCTGCTGATTTTCACAAGCAACAGCAGCAGCAAAGGTATTTCAGGGAGCACAGGGTTTCAGAGGCAATGCGCTAGACTGCCCGGGGGTAACCCACCCGGAAGCGAAGCCGTTTTAAACAAGCTGCCTCCTGTGGCGGAGTCTCAGCTTTCCTTATCTGTAAAAGTAGCAGAATAATAGCAGCCATGCAGTAGCAGCTATTCATTAGAGCAATGATGGCAGCCATGACAACAAAATGAACCCATTAAAGGGAAAATGGAGAACAGCCCCTGAAACACAGTGATACAGCGTGCACATCCTTTTAGAGCGACATGTGGAGAAGCCCTTTTATAGCTGACCTCTAAGCTGCAATATATAACACAGAGGCCAAAACGGTTAAATCAAAAGGATGAAAGTGATGTGATGTTGAGAGCAGATCTATAACAGCAGTTTGTGTCCACAGTCGTTGTGTCTGTTTAATATTTTGGTTGAGAAAAATCTTGGCAAATAACAACAGTACCAGCAGACATGTGTTGAAAACCTGTGTGCCAGGCACCATCCCAGGGACTTCACCTGCACCATTCAACCTTCCCATCACCACTATGAGGGGTGATAATAGTACTGTCTACCCCATTCTGCAAATTAGGACTCGGCATGAAAAGGCCTAAGTAATCTAAGCACATGTTGAAAGCTGAATTCCTGTTGAGAGCTGAACAGCACACCTCATTTTCTTGCAGCTTATTTTGTAAACAGATCTTTAGTCTAACGTTTAAAATGCAGATGTCCAGCCCGACTTCACAATGCCATTTGACTTTATAATGACTTTCATTAAATGAGTCCCATTATGACAGCATTAGATTCAGTTAATTCTGTAAGTCATTCATCCATTAAGAAATTTTCCATTTCTGAATAGAGCCCTCAGTGTGAAAACATTTTAGGGAATGAAAAGATTTATTTAAAGCCAAAGCCTTTCACTAGTCCTGGGGTATACCAGGCTTTCTTGAAGTTTTTCAAATAAACAGTCACCACCCGATCACCTATAACAGGACAATGTCTCCATACAAACCTTTGGCTAAACTTCTTTTGCCCTCTTGAGTTACTGGGATTCTTATGAGTTCATTTTATTTATTCGAGAGGTTGAATACCTACTAAGCGCTGAATGAGGCCAGTACTATCATTTGAAGAATGCTTGTGGGCTGTCTTTTCTTTTTCAAGTCAGATGAAGTCAGAAGCCTTTTTTGTGTGAGTACAACAAATTTATTCATAATTGTTTTGCATTCGTAATAGTTTAGATTCTTTGGCCTTTATTTAGAGACTTCTTTTCCAAGTCACATTTCTGGGGACTGATTTTTTAAAATCTGGCTTTTATTCCAGAAGTAATTAAACACACACTTACACAAATTATGGAGGAAACATTACAGAGATAATATGTCAAAGCTCTCAGATTTGAGTACCTAAAAATCCAAGACAGCGTGGATCAAGATAACCATACTTTAAGCGTCTAAGAGGCAGCCCCTTTTGACTTTAGCAACTTTTTTCCTTTGTAACTAACAGCATTATGGAAAAAAAAAAAAATCTGCAAAAGAAAAAGACCCTCCCACTTTCACTTGTTATAATCTCTTTCAAGGGAATACTTAGACAATTACAAATGCTCATTTTTCATTATTGGACATTTTTGTCTGGGCATAGCACAAAAGGCAAGTCATTTGGGGTCAAATGTTAGCATGAAAATAAGACTAAAATATTTTTTGGCAGTTGAGGCACTGTGATCTGTGAATGGAAATTAAAAGGGACTTCCCACTTAGTACCATATTTCATCTTCTGATTTTTTTTCCAGCGTATCATTTTTAAGCCTATAATTTGAAGTGAAGCTGTACCTGATCTTATGCAAATATTTAGAGAGCTTTACATTCCCTGAGAACACAGGAGAAAGAGTCCTGGGGACCCACACCGCCTTCTGCTTTCAATTTGGTGTGTAACTTTTACTGACTCCACCTTCAAACTATGATTTATTAAGCACTTACCACTTGTCAGCTACTGAACAGGGTGTTTTTACTTGCTCTCAATCAACTTACTGAATTTAAGGGAAACCCTAATGGCACTATTCAATTAGGAGATGAAAGTGAACATCTGTTGCAATTGTTGGTAGTAATTAGAATGTTAAGGTGCAGAGATGCTGGGGAGGGGGGCGCATTTTAATCACATTTATTTCAAGGCTGTAATTCACATAATGGGGAGTTTTGACGTTGCCAGTGAACAGACAGGGCGTACGGTCACTGTCGCAGACCAGGTTCCTCCCGCTGCCTTAAGCTCTAGCATAATCGGTCTGGCCTAATGCAAGACGGCTCAGAACGCAGAGCAGTGGCCGTAAGCACGCAACTCAAATACAGTCTCACATCTCACTCTCCTCGCGTTTGAAAGGGGATCTCTCCCTAACTTATCCGGGTCTCAGTTTCTGCGTCTATAAAATGGGGACGATGTATTTTCCTAGGGTTCCTGGAGGATTAAACGGAAACATCTTCGAAACGCTCACACTGCCTGGTCTGTGTGTGTGTTATCGGCCAGTTGTGGCTGACTCTTTGTGACCCTGTGGACTGCAGCCTTCCTGCCAGCCTCCTCTGTCCATGGAATCCTCCAGGCAAGAACACTGGAGTGGGTTGCCATCCCCTTCTCTAGGGGCCTAATCCGTATTAGGCAATACACATTAGTCACTATCACCATTCTAAGCATTAAAAGATACAATCGAGTGAAAACACAGCCATTTCCTGAGAAGTGGAAAACACTTGTTTCCATAGCGTCGTTCACTTGTCTTCTATGGATTCCTACATAAAAACTTTAACTCAGAAATCACTAAAAATTCTATAACATAACATTTTTATTTACACATCAGAGAACTAAACAAATAGCTGTATAATTATCTAGGTGTTAGATTTGAAAGGCGGGAAAAAGATACTAAGAATCATGTTCATGCCAGAAGCTCAAAAATTATCTTGAATCATCTCTGACTGGCAGCACGATAACTTCATTAGGTATCAGAAAAAGTAGAAGCAGCCTCTCAGGACAGAGACCGGAAAGGAGAGGCCCAGCTGTTGTGTCTCCTCCCGCGTGCTCGGCCAGCCAGATTCAGCCTGCTGATGAGTTTAGTCTCACTGGAGAATTTTTGCTGCCGGTAAAGTCTTGCATTGCTGACCACAAGTTTTCATTTCAAATATGAGTAATATCGATACAGTAGTTACTATATCCCTAGATCCATTCCTCCCTTCTCCACTCAGCTTTGGTCTAAAAAGACTATAGCCACAGAAAAAGCTTCACAGAACGAATTTACAGCTGCCAGAGGGGCAGACGGGGGGACGGGCGGTTAGGGGCTCGGGTGGGCGTGGCACGCTGCCGTATTTAACTCGGACAACCGACAGGGACCCACCGGAAGCGCAGGGGACCCTGCTCAGTGTTGCGTGGCAGCCGGGACGGGAGGGGGTTTGGCTACGTGCACAGGCAGGGCTGAGTCCCTTTGCTGTCCACCTGAAACTTTCACAACATCGTTAACTGTCTATACGCGAATAAGAAATAAAAACTTTAAAATAATGGAAAGATTATATTCTTTAAAAACTGAAAATTTCGGATCATTCCATCACCTGGCAGTTTTTGAATCATTGCCGAAGTTGCCGGGGACACCGATCTGTAACCTACTGATCTCTCTTAGATGGTAATTACTGCTTCTGGAACGCCCCAAAACCTTGTGCACTGCACAGTCCCTTTTGCAGGGTGAGAGTCCACATGTGTTTCAAGATCATGTTAGCAATCTGTGATTTCTAAATGGGGAACTGAAGACTGAAGCTTCTCTCTTGTCTTACACCGAAACAAGTATTGATAATAACCAAAATCCAAGCAAGTTTTCAATCACATTCTTGAGATCTAATCTAATATCATCCATTTCAACATAATCAAATTCCTCAATAAGTGGGTAGACTGAAAATCTAGTAATCCTTTGTAGACTTCTAGATTCTAGCAAAAGCCACAACTTCTTCCTCCTAGCTCTACAAAGAACTCTTTAATGATTGATCCTATAAATTCCCTTTTGTCTACTACTGGGTGGGCGTTAACCACAGAGGGTTTAATTGCTGTTTTAATTGCTCTTCTTTCATGGAAGAAAGTAAAGATTTGTGACTGGCAGAGCCTAAACCTATGGTTGTTTTTGCTTTCCGAACTAAATTCCATAATATTTAATTGGTCATATACCTTTGAGTAAAATTACTACATAGAGTGTAATTTGAAATACAATTAATTTGTTACTGTCATTTTAACACTGTAATTGCAAGGTATGAGCTATAAATAGGAGACAGCGTGATAGCTGCTCGGACTGTTGCCAAAACCACAGGCGGAACATGATATATGCAAACTATTTTAAGAAAAATGCAGATGGATGGCTTTCTATTTAATTTCTAACAAGTGTTTCTTGAGAAAGTACTCTTCATACAACTTTATCAGATACTGTGATGTAAGGTCGAAGGGAGTGACTGCGAGGGAGACGTGACATGGTTTCTTTTCAGTAAAGAAGCTGCCTGCAGTGCAGGAGACCCGGGTTAGATCCCTGGGGCACGAAGATGCCCCGGAGAGGGGACGGTTACCCACTCCAGGAGTCTTGCCTGGAGAATCCCATGGACAGAGGAGCCTGGCGGGCTACAGTCCATGGGGTCTGAAGCATATTGCAAATCATTTTCATTTATTTGATATGCTAGAAGATTTCATTTGTATTAATACTAAATGATTTCAACTTTAAAAGACTTTGAGAATCATCAGGTCTTTCTAAAATTCCATACAGCTGGCTAGTTCTACAGGTCTCTGAAAGCACAATAAGAGTGAATCTTAATTAGCTTGATTATTCTGTTACACAGAAGAGAAGTGTAGATGTGAATATTTGGAATTGCTTCCAAGAATAAAATTCCCTCCAGGTTAATTGGTTCTAATTATAGAATGACTCAAATTAGAGAATGCTGCTAATTAGCTGTGAATGTGTGGTCTTAAAACAAAGGTTTGTGCTCACTGCTCTTTTTTGTAGGCATTAACTGAAAAGAATGTGATTTCTTTGCCAATTTGAAGTCTCTTGGTCTTAAAATCCATGATTAAAAAATATGATAAAAATATTTCTTAAAGTGATGTTATTTAAATAGTAATGATAAAATATTATTATCCCTTATTATTAATGATAAAAAGGGTTAACTTGATATTAGCAATAGCAAGAACCTAGTTATAAAATGCCCAAATCTAGCCCACGTGAGAGGTTTATGTCAATTTCCCATGTACAATAATAACATGTTTTATACAGATTTGGATCTGCTCATATAAATGAGATTCATCCACAGTTTTGATTCTCATTAACCAACCATTTATGCCATGGTATTTTATTTGAATTTTTAAAATATTTTACTATTAAAATTTTCATTTAGAAAACAAACTAGTCTAATTTCTGGAGCATTCTCCCTATAATACAGCGGAAGCATATTGCAAGAGCTTCAAATGTTCGTGTTTTAATTCATTTAAATGAATTCATTTTATTCATTTGAACTTCATTCATTCATTAATTATCTATTTACTTATCATTCATCAACTATCATTCACCATCACTGCCTCCATCTATCCCTTTACCAAGCTCTTCCCCTGGAAAATACATAATCATATTTTAGGAGAAGTTTTTTCCTTAACATAACACAGATTCATTTATTTATCCACTCACTGGTGCAGAGTTTCCGTTTGGTCCTCTTGATCGAACCATTCTCCCCAGGACTTCGACACCATCCAACGTGATATTAGACGATGCATTTATTGCCTTCTCACCCACTTGCTTGCAGTCAATAACCACTTTGGCCAAAGTCTTGCTGACAACAATATGTAGCTGATAAAAGTAAAAATGTTTTAAAAGGTAAGAAGCAGGAGAAAATATTAAACAAATTTACATAATTGCATGACTCATCACCAAAAACCATGCAAGGGAAGAAAAGGAATTCTGTCTACTGAAGCGCTTGCTTGAGAAGAAAGGCTCTACTTTAAACCACTTCCACGACTATCCCACACTCAGATGCCATCTCTGGGTTTTTTTCTAAACACTAATGAAATCTCAATGCTTTTCATTTCCTCTGTAATATTTTTTGACTACTCTGTGACTGTCTAACCAAGAAAAAACCATCTCTAGAGGAAGTTGATAAATACACAACAATAATTCCAAAGAAATGCTAGTGGGACTGTTTGGAAGCATAAACTAATAAATCATGTGAATCTCATGTGTTTCTAAGAGACCTTATTTTAAGACACTTGTGACTGTACAGTCCTAGTAACAAGAAAAAAATATTTTTAGGCAACTTTTCTTATGCAAAAATGAGAGAATTTTCTTATGCAATTGTTCTTATACAGTGATGGTATTCAAAACCCCAGAAGGTAGCAAAGTTGTATAGATTAGACAGATCTGACCACATTCTATCAGGAAACAGAAGCCAAGATGAAGACTGCTGTGTGACACCCCTTCCCTCCCTCTGACAGGACAAGAGGGCTGTGGCTAAGATCAAGGTTTTTGCAACACCACTGAGTACATGCTCTGCTCTCGGGCTCTTGGTGCTGCATTCTTTAACAGCCCAGATATCAGTGGGATTGTTCACCACAAAGGAAACAGTAAATTTTGGAAGGAAGCCTGTCTACTGCAGTCATCACCAAGACAAAATGTTTCACAGATGTGAAGCATGAAGGAACAGGCTCCATCACACACGCCAGGTTAAAATAAGAACAACTAATGTCAGGCTTACAAAACTCTTCCTCAGGGCAATTTACCATACTGTGGCAGTGATGGGCTGTCTCAGTGCAATCTGTCTACATATTTTACCATGATTTGGCTGCTGGTACTTTAACTCTATTGGTGGCCAGGTAGACCAGCAATCCTTTCTACATAACACATAATGTAGGGAATTTACAACTACCTACTTAGTAATACGTTACCCTCTGCTACATGGTTCCTCAAAGTATGAATCTGGACCACTTCTATGATAGCAGACCAAAATTTGCTGGTCCAAAATGTCTCTTTAGAACACAGATTATTTCAAGCTAAAAATAACCAAGGTCCAAAAGATTCAGAAAGAAACGTTGAGCTTCATGTTAACTGCCTAAAAGAATCTAGACAGAAGGTCTGCTCCCAGAACAGGGCTATTACCAGCAATATCTGCAAAGAATATGGCTAGGTGTGTGTGTGGAGGGGACTCTCTGTCCCGTTAACTCGTTTATTTACTGAACATTTGCTTTTCCACCTCCATGTGAATGGTCTTCCTTCCTTTCGAAGTCCAAACCCAAACCACTACTTACATACTCCTCTTTTGTCTTTTGCTGAAGATGATACTTAAGGTAAGGTTTTGGCTATTTTGGTGAGTTACTCAGTTTTCCTGGGTCTCCCCCATGTATATATGTTATTAAACTTTTGAGTTTCTCCCATTAATTGATTCTTAGATCAGCCAGAAGAACCTAGAAGGACAGTGGAAAATGTCTTCTTCCTAACACTATCAAATCTCCTGGGGTACTGGGTGAAAGCATACATTTTAGGATCCTATCCCAGAACTACCATATCAGAATCTCTGGGCAGTTCACAAGCCCCACAGGTAATTCTTACTATAGGAGATCCAAAGTGCTATGTTTTTATTATTATTATTATTTTTTTGCACTTCTCTCTTGCTTGGCCTGCAGTAAATAGAATAAAGAATATATATATACACATACAAGGCATTACTCACCTTGTGAAAGCTTCCATAGAAAATTTTCCTAATTTCAGGTCCTTCAAAAGTAACAGTCTGAAAATCCCCACTGTAGTCGTAGTTGAAATATGTTAGGGTTTTCCCACCATCTAATCAAACAAAATAAAAGATTAAAAATATTCTAGAAAGTATTAAAATGGGTAATTTTTTAAAAAGTCAACTCAAAATCATATAACCATTGTTTTGAAGCTGTGTTTTAAAGTAGTGAGTGGATAACAAAACGGCCTTGGAAGGCCCTAGGCTTTCAGTTGGCCAAACTAACAGTGAACCACGCGGTGGTGATGAGGTGGGGCCCCGACACTCCTTCTTCCTCTGCACCTCCCTGCCCGTCTGCATTCCCATAACCATTTGGGGAAAGGGCGGTCTGAAGTTGGAAGTGGAGGCAGACCAAAAGGAAGAAAGAAGCTAATCAAGTTGTTACCAGAGATGTCCCTGATCTTTGCTCAAAACTCATCAACCCTCTAGCCCCACCTTTAGCAGGAATATCCTTGCTCAAAACCTGCCAACTCCCCACCTTGAGCAGGAGTGTATGTAAATCTTTAAGTGAAAGGGTCCAGAGATAAGAAAGGAAGCTATAGAAAAAGAAAAAAGAACCAGCTGGGACCAGGATAGTGATAAATCTGACCTCCAGCAGATTGTGAGTCTCATTATACTTTGATTTTACTTTGAAAAAAGAAAGTGAAGTTGCCCAGTCGTGTCCAACTCTTTGCGACCCCATGGACTGTAGCCTACCAGGCTCCTCTGTCTGTGGGATTCTCCAGGCAGGAATGCTGGAGTGGGCTGCCATCTCCTTCTCCAAGGAAATGGACATTTCACTATATTAGCATAGTAAATGACATACTTACTAACTGGCAGCCATTAAGGACCACTCCCTTGGAAAAAGCCCTGCCCCTTCCCCAGTAGCAGAGGAGGGCATGGCAACCCACTCCAGTGTTCTTGCCTGGAGAATCCCATGGACAGAGGAGCCTGGTGGGCTACAGTCCATGGCATTGCAAAGAGTCGGACGCGACTGAGCGACCGAGCACAGCACTTCCCTGTGGACTCGGGCAGATGCCTCGCCCCTTGTCTTTGTCTTTCTAAATCTCTGCCCAGCGCGGTGAGAAGCTGATCTGTGAACTTAGTCCCTGCTTCTCCATTCTCGGGTCACTGAATAAAGCTCATGCTGTGTTAACTGCAACTTGGGTTTCCCATTTGCCT
Organism: Oryx dammah; assembly: GCF_014754425.2. NCBI lineage: Eukaryota > Metazoa > Chordata > Mammalia > Artiodactyla > Bovidae > Oryx > Oryx dammah. The sequence continues at coordinate 93,044,924 of NW_024070203.1, read as the reverse complement.
CCTTAAGCCTGAATGGAAAAGGAACCCTCCCCCATCTGGGGCAGAGAGTCTGGAACGGGCTAGGGCCCGAGCAGGGTTCACAGGACCTAATTCAGTAATAAAATGTTAAGAAATAAAAACCAGACTCTGCCTTATTTAACCACTGAAGCAACCAGTTCTCTCAGGACATGTAACTTACACCTTTATGAAATAGTCATAATCCAATGTGTCTTTTATTATGAACATTATGAACAAACAAATAAACAAAGACCTTCTACTCTTGAGTACTTCATGTTACAAGGAACATTTTATTACAAAAAAAAAATATTTTTCTCACTAGTTCAGTCCCGGGTTACAATTAAATTTTTCGTTTGGTTTTCAAAAGGAGCAAGTATTGATCGTCTCAAGAGACTTCTTTGTTTTCCAGTCCTCGTTGTGTGTAGTTAGCAGCTTACACCTTTTTAATCTACAGCTTTGCCTTAGTTTCAGTATCAAAGCAAAATGCTTTCAATGTTTAGCTGTTGATTTATTTCCATGTACTAAAAGCTCTGTTAACAAACACTACTTGGAATAAGCTTAAAATGCTTTCCTTATCCAAATGTTTGAGTCAGTACCTAATAACAGCCACCAAATTTTGGATCCCAGCTTGACTGGAATCTTACACCAAAAATCTATGTAGAAAACTCAGGGACGTTAACCCCAAACCTGAGAATTCTCTAAGTGATGATCACTTGTGACTTCCAAGAACAAAGGTTAAGAAGTTTCCCTCACTGTTTCCTCCTCAACTTTCCAACCTCCCGACGATGGAATTTCTCATTCTTCACAACTATTCTCTCTCCTTTCTAGACTCCTCTTATGATGCCCTGACCCAGTTTTGGGACTTAAACTTCACACACCCATCAATACCATTTTCAAATGTATATTTCCATCCCAGATTTCTTCCCCAAACATACTGCTTGCCAACCTGATGTTTTTTTCTCTGATGGGAGAGAGGCACTGCAACATTGTGACTTAAAAGAAAGAAATATTTTCTATTCAGATGACCAAAACATATTTCTCATATATACTAGGCCTTCGTCTATGGTTCCGGCTCACAGTTCCTGAAACCCTTGGAATTTCCTGCGGTGAGAGCAATACATGTGCCTTTGTTATGTTAATAAGGCAGCTTTTGGAAAGCCCTCAGGTCACCTAAGGATGCGGGCTGGTTGCCTGGAAAAGCAATCCTGTACTGAGAGGGTTAGAACTCTCAGTGCAAACCCCATGCTCCCAACTCAACTTCGACGGAGGGGAGAGGCGCTGGAGCCTGAGTTCAGCTGCCAATGGCCAGTGACTTAACTAATCTTTCCTGTGTGATGAAGCCTCCACAAAAACCCAGGATGGGGTCCAGAGAGACTCCGGGCTGGTGACCACAGGGAGCTGCTGGGGGGTGGCGCAGGGTGGGCGTGGAAGCCCCTCACCCCTGCCCAGGCCTTGCTCCAGCGTCTCTCCCATCGTTCCTGAGTTACAGCATTTTATAACGCGCTGGTAACCTTTGGTAACCTAGTGTTGCAGGTAAAATGGAGAAGGAAACGGCAACCCACTCCAGTACTCCTGCCTGGAAAATTCCATGGATGGAGGAACCTCGGGTCACAAAGAGTCGGACACGACTGAGCAACTTCGCTCTCACTTTCTTTTCCCTTTCTTTGGTAACCCAGCGCTGTGGGTAAAAGGCTTCTCTGAGTTCTGTGAGCCACTCTAGCAAATTATTAAAACCTGAGGAGGACTCTGCAGGACCCTCTGATTTAGAGACTGTGGGTCACAAGCACAGGAGACAGCCTGGATGAGCAAGTGGCATCCTGGGCTGGAGGTGGCTGCTGGCACCTCCAGCCTGCGGTAGCAGACCGAGCCTGCCGCCGCCGGGAGGAAGGCCGCCGTGCAGCAGCCATCCTCGGCCTGGGGCTCCAAGGACACCTGCAGGCAAACAGCGCCGACTGAAGCTGAATTCTCAGATACCTGCTGCTGCCCAAGAACGGCCTGGTATCGTGTGAGCGCCGCGACACTCCCCAGGCCCAGCTCGTATGTTGGAATTGGGTCCAGGAGCCCAAAAGAAGCATCCGACATTTACCATTTCCTCATAGAAGTGACCTCTGACCCCAGCCCTCCCACTGACCCTCCTGGCACCAACCCTGGCCTCCCTACAGTCTCCCCATCGCAGGACGTGTCTCTTTTCGCCTCGCTCGCTACTGAATCCCAGAACCTGGTGTCGCCACACAGTAGGGCCTCAGGGAATGTTTGTTGAAAGCCTGAGTAGGCAAGTGAATGACTCAGCTGTCAACACAGTCCATTATTAGTATCGACCAACGGTTTAAAACAAGTGAGTTACTCTATAATACACACTAAACCGGCAAGATGGCACACCACGTACACAACCCATACCTGTGTGTGCAAGTGTTTTGTAAATAAATATACTTACTATCTAAAATGACTCCAACCAATGGGTCAGAATTTTTATTTAAAATCTCCCAAAGAGCAAAGGGCTCCTCTGGAGTGTCAGGAAGAATCCGGAACAGAATACTGATTGTATAGTCAGAGGGCAATCCTTCTGGATGTAAGTATCTGAAAAACAGAAGAAAATAGTATGTTTTACTATATCCCTCTTCAAGAAGCTATTTATTTGATTATAAAAGCAAACACACTTTCACTATTTGAAATGAAAAAAATATCTTTTTCTTTATTAACACGTGAAGAAGCTGAGAAGAAGCAAATAAACATCACCATTAACCCCATTTGGAAGGAAGTGATCCTTCTTTTGGGGTCATGCATTGCCCTCCAGTCTTTAAAGAATGTCTCTAAGTCTTTGTCCAATTTATATAATTTTGCCCCTTTCTTTTCTTAGCGTCGTTTACTACATACTTCATATTTCCTTAAATATTTTAAAGAGCATGATATTTAATATTTGTACAACCTTTGCTGGTTTGGCTATTCCATAATTTATCTGACCAGTCACTTCTTATTAAACAATTAAGTAGTTTCATGTTTTAGTACTATAAATGTTTATCCACAGTCTTTTTTGGGGGGTTGGGGGGCTTTCTCAGTGGCTCAGCTGGTAAAGGAGCCGCCTGCACTGCGGGAGACCTGGGCTCCACCCCTGGCTGGGGAACATCCTCTGTAGCAGGGCACGGCAGCCCCTCCAGTATCCTTGCCTGGAGAACCCGTGGACGGAGGGGCCCCTCCTGCAGCCTCACCGCACCTCCCAACAATCAGGGGGGTTGCTCACATACTTTAAAGATCTCCCTTCAAGCAGCAATGTAGCCTTTTAGATACATAGGAGACCCATAATATGTATTAATTAAATTAACAAATATTTGGTGAATTAGGTGGGAATTTAGTGTGAATTTAAACGTGAAAGTTTAGGGAGGTCAAGAGGGAGGGCACATATGTACATCAATGGCTGATTCATGTTGATGTTTGACAGAAAACAACAAAATTCTGTGAAGGATTATCCTTCAATTAAAAATTTTAAAAGGTGAAAGTTTGATTTGCATACGTTAAATATATATGTATGTATTCATTCATTCAAAATTTGTTGAGTGCTTACAAATTACCAGACATGGTAAAACACAGTAAAGACACATCAGTGAATTGAACTTGCAAGGAACCCTTGGATGGCACTTAAACTTGAGCAGGGTGAATTATGCAGTGTATTAGAAGGTAATAAGTGCCGTCAAAAAACAACAAGAGTAGCATAATGGGGATTAGAAATGCTAGAATGCATTATTTTGGAATTTTAATTAAAGTTATCAGCATTGGTTTTACTTAGAGATTCATTGAGAGGATTACTATTTGAGCAAAGGTTCATTGAGAAGGTTGGAGAAGGAAACAAAAGATCCACTCCAGTATTTTTGCCTGGAGGGTTCCATGGACAGAGGAGCCCAGTGGGCTACAGTCCTCGGGCTGCAAAGAGTCCGACGCAGTGACTAAACAACAAAATTTCACTGAGAAGGTTACATTTGAAGAAAAACTCATAGGAGATGAAGACAGCAGGCCAGTGCAAAGACACCAAAGTGGGCTGTGTTTGGTAATTCTTGAGCAAAGACTAAGAGACAAGAGGTGAAGTCACAGAGGTAACAGCTCTCCAGATAACGTAGGCCCTTTGGCCACTCAAGAGCTCTGACGTTTACTCCAAGGGGAATGGGAATTGCTGGCAGATTGTGGAGTGACCCGATCTGATGTAAACGTTTATAAACCATCGCCCCGACTGCTGTTGGAGAAGAGACCCTAGGAAGGTGGGGTCGCAGGAGGAAGACAGGAGGCCGCAGCAATGGATGCAGGAAGAGGCAGGTGATGGTGGCTCGCGTCAGGGCGGGGGCAGCGCAGGTGGGGAGAAGCCACACACAGGGGGACTCCTTGGCAAACCGATGTGAGGCCTCAGGGGCTTCTTTGCCTAAGAAACTCGTTAGATGTCGTCATTGAGACAGAAAAGGTTGTGGGTGAGGCTGACTCTGGAGAGAGGAGCAGGGATGTTGTCTAGTAAGCAACTGCAAGCGTGCTAACTCGCTTCAGTCGTGTCTGACTCTTTACCACCCTATGGACTGCAGCCCACCAGCCTCCTCTGTCCAGGGGACTCTCCAGGCAAGAACAATGGAGCCGTGCCCTCCTCCAGGGGAGCTTCCCAACCCGGGGATCGAGCCCACGTCTCTTACATCTGCTGCATTGGCAGGCGGGTTCTTTACCGCCAACACCACCTGGGAAGCAATTGATTATATAGGTCTAAATTTGGGGAAGTAGGGACTTCCCTGGAGAAGGCGATGGCACCCCACTCCGGTACTCTTGCCTGGAAATCCCATGGACAGAGGAGCCTGGTGGGCTGCAGTCCATGGGGTCGCGAAGAGTCGGACATGACTGAGCAACTTCACTTTCACTTTTCACTTTCATTCATTGGAGAAGGAAATGGCAACCCACTCAGTGTTCTTGCCTGGAATCCCAGGGACGGGGGAGCAGGGTGGGCTGCCGTCTATGGGGTCACAGAGTCGGACACGACTGAAGTGACTTAGCAGCAGCAGCAGGGACTTCCCTGGTGGTCTGGCAGTTAAGATTTTAAGCTTCCACTGTGGTGGGTGTGGGCTCAATACTTGGTCAGGGAACTAAGAGCCCACACGCTGCACAGTGTCACCAAAAACAACTGGGGCAACACATATAAATACAAGCTTAGCAGTCCTCGGGATATGGTCAGCACTCAACTCTATGACACTGAAAAGATCGCTAGGAAGGAGGAATAGACAGAAAAAACAAGGAGGTCAGACACAGGTGCTGGTCCCCCAGCATCAAGAGGTAGAGAGGAAGAGCAGCCAGTGCTGCAGACGGGCGGTCTGTAAGGCAAACAGAAACTCAAGGAGCAGGAGGCCAGGGGGAGGCTGTGCTCAGCTCTGTCGGATGCTGGAGACACTCGGAGTGAGACGGGAGCTGGGAACCAAAGGCTGGAGTTAGCAAGGTGGAGGACAAGCACACTGCTGACGGCACGAACAGCCCAGCGGAGCAGGAGACGACTGCAGAGATGGCAATTCTCATTTTTGGCCAGGCCTCCAGGAATGACTTTCCAACATCTATTTAATATTCCTCCCTAGACAATGTCAAGTCCCAGGGACGGAGGAGCCTGGTGGGCTGCCGTGTGTGGGGTCGCAGAGTCGGACGCGACTGAAGCGACTTAGCAGCAGCAGACAACGTAAAAAGAGAAAATCTGCTGAAAGGCAATGTTAGATGTTGGATACTGATTTGAAATGTAAAGAAGCAGGTGACATCTTGAGAGATGACCCCTTAAACCAGGAATTCCTACTTTTGATGGGAGAGTTGGACTATAAAGAAAGCTGAGCGCAGAAGAGTTGATGCTTTTGAACTGTGGTGTTGGAGAAGACTCTTGAGAGTCCCTTGGACTGCAAGGAGATCCAATCAGTCAATCTTAAAGGAAATCAACCCTGAATATTCATTGGAAGGACTGATGCTAAAGCTCCAATACTTGGGCTACCTGATGTGAAGAGCTGACTCATTGGAAAAGACCCTGATGCTGGGAAAGATTGAAGGCAGGAGGAGAAGGGGACGACAGAGGATGAGATGGCTGGATAGCATCACCAACTCAACGGACATGAGTTTGAGCAAGCTCTGGGAGTTGGTGATGGACAGGGAGGCCTGGCGTGCTGTGGTCCATGGGGTCACAAAGAGTCAGACACGACTGAGCGACTGACCTGAATTGAAACTCAAGTATGTCTGGAGTTTGCAGAACTGCTGAAAACGGTCCTAGGAACCTCTCCACACATCGCAGGCTGTGCAGTGACTGCTGCTGCTGCTGCTGCTAAGTCGCTTCAGTCGTGTCCGACTCTGTGCGACCCCAGAGACGGCAGCCCACCAGGCTCCCCCCCGTCCCTGGGATTCTCCAGGCAAGAACACTGGAGCGGGTTGCCATTTCCTTCTTGCAGTGACTAGATAATGTGATCTTTACACCAACCATACGGAGTTGCTTTTGTGAATTCTCAAGGATAAAAACCCTCTGAATTCATGCCTCTAGAGTAAGTAAAGTGGTTCAGGGTGTGGGTTCCAGGGCCTGACTGCCGGGTACAAATCCCAGCATGATCCTCAACAAACTACACGATCTCACTCAGGTCATTTAGCTTCTTTGTGCTTTAGTTTCACTACTTGTAAAATCAAAATAACTAATGACTCTACCTCATACAGTTCTTGGGAGGTTTGAGTGAGCTACTATACATAAGCATTTAGAACGATGCCTGGTACATAGCCCCTGGAGAAGACAGGGCAACCCACTCCAGTGTTCTTGCCTGGAGAATCCCATGGATAGGGGAGCCTGGCAGGCTTCAGTCCGTGGGGTCACAAAGAGTCAGACGCGACTGTGTGACTACCACTTTCACTGGTACATGGCGGTACTATGCAAGCATTAACTATCTTTATATTTTTCTCAGATCAACAGATAGGAAAGTTCAACCAGCCTTATATGTGAGTCTGATGTTTTTAAAGAAATCTAAATATCATCTGCTCTATCCACCATGGAAAACTCTGCTGGGAATTATCATTGAAATTATGATTTCAAGTTGATTTCATTTATACAGTGAGATATAATAAACAATAATTGGCTTTAGTATCTTGCAATGGAAACATACTTGGTTGGCTGGGAAACCAGGGCATCTTTATGAAGTTGATAACAAGGATATACATTGAAGGTACCAGGCTCCATAGAGACCCCTTCCACTGATGAAAACTCCTTTTCCACCAAACCAAACATTTCCATCATCTTAAATCCTTGAAAAGAGAGAGGGAATAAATAGGCACATTAGGAATTTAAATTTCAAAATTAGTCTATCAAGGACTTAAAAAATCTGGACCCCAAAAAGGAGTTAATTAATATCCTTTGTATTGGGAAATCCCTGATACTGCATACCTGCAAGATCAATGCCGTCCTTATGCACCAGTGGGCAGGCTGGAAGACAAAACAAAGAAGATAAAACCCTGATTTAGATATTTTCCAAACATATTCTTCCCTTGTCCTGAAAACAGGAAGCTAACATAATCTTTATGGAAGTCAAGTGTAGAGGGAATCCAAACCAGATGCGGCTATGGCTTTTTGTGGATTCCTAAAGACTGAATCACTCTCACTTCTCCTGTTAAAACCAAAGTCCCAGCTTCCTTCTCATCTCCTGGGTCCGTTAAGATCGATGCTGGTCACTTGAGAGCATGCATTGGGAAAAGTCTCCCTCCCAGAGTGCTACCCTGATGAGCAGACTTAGCACATTTTTGAAAACTGTCTGCCACAGACGTTTAAGAGAGTTTCTTTCAAATACAGATTCTCACCTTTTCAGAGAAAGACTTTATCAACCTAAACTCTGGACCTAAGAGAGCAGAGGTTCACTTCCATACGCTCTAAACCACAGAACTATGTCTACATAACAAACAGCTCTCCAAGTCCTTTTGTCCCTTCAGATCAGGATGGGACTCATTGTTTAACCAGGATAAATATCTCAGCCTTCAAGCAACGTAAGGGCAAATTCCAAAGAACTAACTTGCTGATGCGGTTTCGCAGACAAAAGTAATCAACTCGTCTTCAATTTTCTTAAAGGCGTCGAAGTCATCCACAAAGAAGACGTGCCGGGCACTGGGCTTACTGCCGATGCTAACCAGCTCCGAGTAATCCGCATCAGCCACGCCGACAGCAAAAATGCTGTAGCCTGTGGGGCAAGGAAAACAGACTTCTGATTAAACTGCGTTGCAAGACACGTCCGCCCACATGTTTAAAATATGTTTGTTTAGGAGACCCAGTGGCGGTGGAAAATTCACCCTTCACAGTCCATCAGAAATCTGCATGGACACAATTCTCCATACAATAATTAACCCATCACCCCCCGGAGAGATTTTCCATTTTAGAGAGGCTTAACTAGTGCTTGAGGCAAAATAGTTACTATTTGAGTAACATCGCTATGTTTGCATATTATTAATCACAATTTTTGTATTTAAGGGATAAAGTGCAGTTGAAACAGAAACCTTATCTCAAATTTTTTTTTTTCCAGAAGTAGAAACGGGGACATAAACAGGCTTAGAAGCCCGCGGTGGGTCACAGTTCAGTGCTCGGCAAGTTCGTATTAGGCTAGTCCGTGCCCTGTGGCTCTGTAATCTTCATTCTGCGTTCTCCATCTGACAGATGAGAAAGCTGAGGCTGAACGGTTTCTGTGACCGGGTTCCCTCCCCTGGTTCTTAATTGGCACATAATTTTCTTTCTTTTTTCTTTTTTCAGCTGTGCTCTGTGCCCAGAATGGAACCTGTGTTCCCTGCAGTGGGAGCAGAGAGCCGCAACCCCTAGACCGCCAGTCAAGTCCTGTGCTGTACTTAACTGATGGAGCTTCTCTTCACAGGGCACCCTGCATGTAAGAAATGTCTTAGAGAAGATGCAGCAAGATAATAGATTTGCAACCCAGAAAGTATTTTTAAAGTCACATTGTCCAGACTTAGAAACATGTAGTCACGCTGATGTAGCCTATAAATGCACATTCAGAACACAGCAAGGCCAACAGTGTTACTGGGCCGCTGCTGCTGCTGTTGTTGAGTCCTAAGTTGATTCACTGGAAAAGACTCTGATGCTGGGAGGGATTGGGGGCAAGAGGAGAAGGGGACGACCGAGGATGAGATGGCTGGATGGCATCACTGACTCGATGGACGTGAGTCTGAGTGAACTCCGGCAGTTGGTGATGGACAGGGAGGCCTGGCGTGCTGCAATTCATGGGGTCGCAGAGAGTCGGACATGACTGAGCGACTGAACTGAACTGAAGTGAACTGAATGAAGTTGTGTCGACCCTTTTGCGACCCCTTGGACTGCAGCCCGCCAGGCTCCTCAGGCAGGGGATTTCCCAGGCAAGGAATACTGACGTGGTTTGCGTTCCCTTCTCCAGGGGAACTTCCCAACCCAGGGACTGAACCCAGATCTTTGGATGGGCAAGCGGATTCTGTACCACTCGGCCACCGAGGAAAGCTTGGTGGCCACTATCACTCATCTGTGTAAAGCTCACCGTCTGCTTGCATCTCTCTGGCGATTTTGTTCACATCATCTTGTGACCTTCCATCAGTTATCACCACGATGACCTTGGGGATGCCTCTTCTGGTGCCTGACTCTGCAGTAAACAAGCTATCTCGGACATGCTTGATCGCTTTTCCTGAAACAAAGGAAGGCAACTGTTCAGTTTCATTCGCTTCCACTTTTGTGTTGCTGGAGATGGAAGAGAAGCAACAAAGTTCTTTCATCAGTGAAAAGTCTTTAAAAAAACATCTATATTAGTATGCTTCAAAAAAATCATTTAAATAATTAGCAACAATTCATTACTTTGGGTTTTGGCTGGGCTTTTGGGGGTCTTACCTGTTTTGGTATTTCCCCCTTTGTATGAGATATGCTTAATTGCATCAAGAAGAGTCTCTTTGGTTTTGTAAGAGTTTAGTTTAAATTCTGTCCTGGGGTCATCAGTGAACTGAACCATGGCGACCTGAAGAGAGAAGGTGTGTTTACTTCTGTGTATATCCAGCCTTCCCCTGCGCCAGACAGCACACACTAGAACATGACTACAACCATAGTCTTAACTTCTTCTTTAACCCAGTCCACAGTTTCTGTGGTTTAAATTTTCACACAAGCTACAAACCAAATCTGAGGATACATTAACGAGCATTTTTTTTCTCCAAGTGCTTTCAGGAAGTAGATTAAAAATCTTTCCCTAAAGCATGAAGGCCTTCTGCCATCTCATTTCACAGGTGGAAAAATGGCAGCCGAGGTCTTCTACCTTGACAAAGTTCAGAGAATCGAAGTTCATTCTTTACAAGGATTTCTTTAGGAAACAAGCTTATGAAATAATTGCTACTATTCTACCTTTTTCCAGATCGAGAAACTGAGGAAAAGTCAAGTAACTTATCTAAGATTACTGGAGTGGCCACTGGCAGAACCAACAGTTGACGTCAGGTAATTCGACTGCAAAATCTGTTCTTCGTCACTATGCTATGAACGCTTCCCAGGTGGCGCGAGTGAAAAAGAACCTCCCTGTCAATGCAGGAGATGTAAGAAACGCGGGTTCGATCCCTGGGTCGGGAGGATCCCCCGGAGGAGGACACGGGACCCACT
>NW_024070203.1:93029012-93034302 GCF_014754425.2 Oryx dammah | reverse complement strand
TGTTCTTGGGATCCCCGGCGGCTCAGACGATAAAGAATCTGTCTGCATTTGGGGAGACCCGGGTTCGATCTCTGGGTCGGGAAAAGGGATCAGACGCTCACACCTCGGCTCGGAAGCCACCTCCTCAAAGAAGCCTGTGTCCATCTCTCAATTTAAAATAAACCAGTAAGCGTAAACCTCAGTTCACAAGCGCATGTCCCGACCTTGTGAATGGGTTTGTTTGCTGATCCTCCACTTCCCGCCATGAAGGGCGTGAGCTCCATGAAATCAGGGACAGTCTGTCACACCCACGACGACAGTACTAACTGAATAAGCCCTCAACAAATGTTCGTCAAAGGAAGAAATGAGGCTTCTCTGTTCTGCTTGTTCTACAGTCATCTGTGGCCCTGACCTCTGTCCTTCAAGATTCCAAGTCCTCGAGGGCAAGGAGAGTGCCGGATGCTCCTGAGCAGAGACTCACAGCTGCCCTCTCCCAGCGTGCTGGAGACACACACGCTGACATGCCGTCAAACGGGTCTCGGTTTGCTGAGCTCCCTCGTTTTGAAGGATGAGCATCGTGCCCAGCTCCGTCAGGCACCAGTGAGCTGATTTTAAACTCAGACCTGTCCACTCTCTCATTTAGACTTGGATCAAATCAGAATAGTTCTTTACCCATATTCCCCAACAAGTTGCCGTAATAATACCCTGGAATAATTATTTAATGCATCGAATGAGTTAATGACCGATCTGTCAGCCTTACTTGGGTTCCATCTGCACCGATCTTGTTCAGAGCTCCGACAGTGCTGTACAGGAAGTTAATGATCTTATTGAAATTTTCATCACCAATACTCCAGGATCCATCCACCATAAACACCAGGTCAGCTTTGGCAGCTTTACACACTGGAGACCAAGAATGAATAGTGAATCAGAGAAAAGGGGAAAACAGTCGTCATCAAGCCAACAAAGCAGATAATGGTTTCTCTCTGGTGACTAGAGCGCCTTCCAGAAGGAAAGGTATACAGCCTATACCAAATTCTTGTTCACTAGGTTTTCTGATCATCATTGTTCTCCTATACTCAAGTATCCTGCTCATGACTAAGAAAGCTTCTATCAAACATGCAGAATTAAAGAGAAAAATAAAAACATCAATTTCCACCTCAAAGAATACAAATGAGAGAATGGAAAAATGTAGAACTAAACTGATTTACTGACAGGGGCATCAGCAAATTCCCCAGCGCCTGCTGATTCAAGGGCAGCCCAGGCTCTCAGTCTGCACCCTGCCCTCTGCTTATCAAGTTAATAGCCCGAGAAGGATTTAGCTTCCAAGAGGAAGCCATGCCTTACAATGAAAGCAGATTAACCTAAAACTTGATATGCGTTTGGACTGCAGCCATAAGCAAACTTCAATTTCAGCCTTGCTTAAAAATTCGGTGCCCTTTGGACACCCCCTGATGTCAAGAAATGTATACTACTGCTAGCTCGGGAAAACTTTCGTCAATAGTAATACTGACGTCAATCCTAACAAACAAGCGAAAAACAGATTAGCAGAAGCCCATTCCACTGAAAGCATTTTTTAAGTCTTGTATCGCGTCCTGTTTCAGATTATCTCTGCTTCTTTCCCTTGATTAATACAGATCATGGTGGTTGACTCTGTTTTGCGATGAAACAAACAATTTAATCTTTAATAATCTGAATCTTTTAATCTTGGGCCATTGGCACACAAATGTTCTGCAAGATACTGAACCTTTTGCTTTTCTTTAGGAAAAAACGGCTTGATTTTTATTGTATTAACTACAACAACAGTCCCTTAAAGCTAACTACAACTTAAATGGTAAAATAAACCATCTCCAAGTGAGTTAGTACTCCAGGGACAATAAGGATTTGGTGAGGTTGTCCTCCTGAGCTCCACAATTTACAAAATTTTACATATTTATAGTTTGAATTTAAAGCCGAAAGGGATCATAAGATCTGCTCATTATAAGCGTATAAAAGAAAACCTGGTGTTGTTTGCTAGGAAAGACAAAACCCAGATTAGGTTTTACCTTCAAAATGAGAGCAAAATCTATCTGAAAATATACTCAAATTGAAAACTGCGCTTAATAAAACAAACGAAAAAGAAAATACATCAAAATGCATGAAGGAACTATCTCTGGGATATGAAATCGTGCTTTTAATTTTCTTCTTTGTACTCTTTTCTATTTCTTAAAATGGATGTTTATAAATACTCAGTATCACCTGAATAATAAACATTTATAGGTTTTTTAATTAAATACACTCAGGGCAAATAGAACGTAAAATGAATAACATGTTCAAGTTGCAAAAGTCCCATTGTCTAAAACCATCATGATGAAAACTACTAATCCAAGAACAGTGTTGCTACACTAGCAATCCTCAGTCTCATGACCCTTCCAAATCATGTGTTTCCCACGAGCATTCATGAATATTGACCAAAGGATACTCATATTCTGCTATAAATAAAAATATTCTGACTCAGGGAATCCTGTAATGTCTGTATCAGAACTCTCTAATAAACTCATCAGTTCGGATCTGTTTTCAGCTCCAATAGTGAAAATCAACATAGACAGTTAAACCACAAAAAGCTAGAGATGAAGATGGAAGAAGGAAGAGTCTGGCATCCCAAGTAGTCAGTCAGTCAGTTCAGTCACTCAGTCTTTGCGACCCCATGAACTGCAGCCCGCCAGGCCTCCCTGTCCATCCCCAACTCCCGGAGCTCACTCAGACTCACGTCCATCGAGTCAGTGGTGCCATCCAGCCATCTCATCCTCTGTCGCCCCCTTCTCCTCCCGCCCTCTTTAATGGCATCAGGGTCTTTTCCAATGAGTCAGCTCTTTGCATCAGGTGGCCAAAGTATTGGAGTTTCAGCTTTAGTATCAGTCCTTCCAATGAATATTCAGGACTGATTTCCTTTAGGATGGACTAGTTGAATCTCCTTGAAGTCCAAGGGATTCTCAAGAGTCTTCTCCAACACCACAGTTCAAAAACATCAATATTCTTTGGCACTCAGCTTTCTTTAGAGTCCAACTCTCACATCCATACGTGACCACTGGAAAAATCATAGCTTTGACTATCCCAAGTAGAGCAAATAGCATGAGAAGACGCAGGAGAGCATAACGCACGTATGGGGAAGCTGAAGTCATGCGATTCTGCTGTTAACTAATACAGTGTGGGAAACGATGACACCGTGTAGGCTGATCATTGCAGAGTCTGCGTGGTGTGCGAGCAAGGATGTTGAGTTTTATTTTTGTAAAGTTTCTTATTACCTCTTTGTTTCCTTGACCCTTACACTCTCCAGCATCAGACACCTCTGACTACACTCCTGTCCTTTGCAGGATATTTGGTCTTGTCCAGAACATCAATAAGACATTTAGTCTACACCAACAGTTCTTGAAATTTGGTCCTGTCCAAAATGTCCATGAGCATGTTTGGTCCATGCCAAACGACTTTGGACAGGACCAAATATCATGGATCTTTTGACATGAACCAAACGTCTGCTAAACCTTTGTGAGGTGAGGACAATCATTTTCCACTGTAACTCTGGTATGTAATAGCTATTCTAAAATGCAGGCAGGGCGTCCCTGGTGACTCAGCGGTCAAGCACCCATCTGCTAATGCAGGAGGCAAGCGTTCAGTCCCTGGGCCGGGAAGAGCCCACTTGCCAGGGAGCAAGCAAGCCCGTGCACCACAACTGGGCCTGTGTTCAGACCCCAGGGGCCGCAGCGGCAGAGGCCCCAGTGCCTAGAGCCGGCGCTCACGGCAAGAGAAGCCCCCACACCGCAGCGAGAGAGCAGAGCCCACTTCCCACAACCAGGGAAAAGCCCGCACAGCAGGGAAGTCCCAGCACAGCCGAATACATAGAATTATGGAAACTCACGGTAAATGGAAGGAGTCTTCCAAAACAGCATTCCAACTGTGTGATCCACCTTCCTTCTCCCTCCTCCCCATCTCACGAAGGTTATCTTTCTCGAACAGATTTCTGCAGGTCACCCTCCCTTCAAGCCCAGCCTCCCTGCTTGGGCACACTCACCCTCTCATAACACTACCTTCACTCTTTTCTGTGGCTCACGCTGAAGCTCTTACGGTTCCCCAAACACATGATGGGCTTAGGTCACCCCACGACGTTAAGTGCTCATCTCTCCGTTATTTACCTGTAAAACTCACTCTTCAAAATGTAAACCAATCCATGCAAGTGAAAAGCCAAAGGAAGCTGGAGCAGCAATACACATTCCGACAAAACAGACTTTAAAGTAAGGGCTGTTACAAGAGATGAGGAAGAGCAGTACGTGACTCTCAAAGAATCTCCCCAAGATGAGGACGTAACAGTTGCAGACATCCGTGCACCCAGCGTAGGAGCAGCTCAACGTACAAGGCAAACGCTAAGAGCCACAAAAGGGGGAACCGACAGCAACACAGGAATCACGGGGACTGAACACTCCGCTGACACCGATGGGCAGATCATCCAGACAGAAGGTGGATAAGGAAGCCAAACCTAAAGGATACTTTCGACCAGACAGACTCAGCTGACATTTACAGGACATTCCATCCAAAAGCAGCAGAGCTGGCTCCTTCCTAGTGCACGCGGGACATCCCTCAGCACAGGTCATGTCTTGGGCCATAAACCAAGCCTTGGCAAATTTAAGAAGCACCTTTTCCAACCACAGTACTGTGGGTGGTGGTGGTTAGTCCCTAAGCCGTGTCCAGCTCTTGCAACCCCATGGACTATATCCTGCCAGGCTCCTCTGACCACGGGATTTTCCAGGAAAGAATACTGGAGTGGGTTGCTATTTCCTTCTCCAGGGGGTCTCCCCAGCCCAGGGATTAGAATTCAACTACAGGAAAATGTAAATCAAATTCCTCCTCCTTCACAAGTAATTAAATTGCAGCAGCGTTAACTGTTCTCAGTTCTGGGCTACTATGGTGTAATCTACACTAACTCATCTCCTCAGCTGGTAATTACCTAGGTAAACACCTGTTTCTCTTGCAATACTGAAAATAAGCAGAGGGCAGCAATCATAGATTGTTACGGTATCCCAAGTACTTGGCGTAATTGCTTTGAGAATGAATAGTAGAGCTAATTAATGTTCATTAATGGGATAAAAAAATAACCATCACTACTACGTCTGGAAGTTTTCCAGAAAGTTACCTTAACGGCTCAAGTAAGAGGTGAAGACACACTTGTGATGAAGACAGAGAAACACAACTGGGAGCAGCATTTCTGCAGTGAGCCGGGACACTGTGACCCCGGTCCACACAGCTACACAACCACAGCCCACACAGCTACACAACCACAGCC
>NW_024070203.1:92999838-93029002 GCF_014754425.2 Oryx dammah | reverse complement strand
CCACACAGCTACACAACCACAACCCACACAGCTACACAATCACAACCTACACAATTATAACCTACACCCCCAGGCTACACGACTACTCTTCCTTGGCAAACGTAGCATTCTGATATTTTCAATGAAATAACTATGAAAGAATTCTGTTTGAAAATCTACTTTGTGTGTGCAGATTCTACTTTTAGATGGCTTTTTATTGAGTATATTTGACATACGACACTGTAAAAATTTAAAGTGCACAATATATTAATTTGACTTATATTTATAATTTACATCTGTTTAAATATAATTTACATTGCATATAATGTATACTGATTTACATTTACATATTGTACTTTGGTTGGTGTAGTAATATTCAGCACCCCTGTCTCAGGACATAATTATAGTACAATACTGTGCCTACATTCTTTACACTGCACATTAGATCTCTATGTCTTACTTGCTACTCATTGCAAATCTGTTCCCCCTAAGGATCTGATATAAGCACTTGTATTAAGGTGAAACTATCTTTTATTAATACCTTGGTTTTTAAATGAAGAAACAAACAAATCCAACAGAAATCCAAAACCTAAAATCACATCATGATTACATCATGTTTTTTTACCTTCTTTTGCTGGTGGGATGGTTGGAGGGAACGTCGGTGGTTGAGTAGGAGGCGATTCTGAAAAGCAGAGAACATCAGTTAACCGTCTCATCTGTGAAGAGGGGGAGGTCACGGAGTCATAACTCTTCGGGGGAGTCAATGATTCTGACAGCTGTCTTCTTTGAGAACTTAGTGAATTTAGGGCCCGCTGTAAATCAGCCAAAGCCCGTGAAAGCTGGTTCCAACCGTCTCAACCTCAGGCCGAAGGCTTGAAACGCCATTTAGCCACAGCCCAGTTCACCCCGCGGGAGTCGGCGCAGTCAAACCGCCAGTTCAAAGCGGCTTCGGCGCTGCCTTGAGGCGGGGCCCTCCAGCCTATTCCAGGCCGGTCTCTGGCTGCTTTCCCCCACAGAGCAGCTCCCTTCTGCCTGAGGACGGACCATCAATCCACGTCCCACGGCACCTCCTCCCCGTTCACCCTGCATTCTCAGGAGGTGGGCCCCAAGAGCCGATTCGGCCGTGGTCGGACCGCGCCTGGGCAACTCAGCTCCGAGACCCGGGCAGCAGGACCCTGGGGGCTGCGGCGCGGCCCGGCCAGCGTAACCGGGCGAGCAGGGCCGAGAGGTGCGCCAAGCGCGGAGGTGCGGTTTGCTTGAAGGCCATGGACGCAGCCACATAAGAGCTGTGACTTTCCTACCCACTCACACGGCAGAGCAACGGGAAGTCAGGCGTCTTTAAGTGGAGTCAACACCCTAATAGTGTGGTTTTTTTAAAATTCTTATTTGACACGAAAGAAAACTTGAGAATATTATCTTTCTTATCCCAGTATGCCGCTGCTGCTGCTGCTGCTAAGTCGCTTCAGTCGTGTCCGACCCTGTGCCACCCCATAGACGGCAGCCCAGCAGGCTCCCCCGTCCCTGGGATTCTCCGGGCAAGAACACTGGAGTGGACTGCCATTTCCTTCTCCAATGCATCAAAGTGAAAAGTGGAAGTGAAGTCGCTCAGTTATGTCCGACTCTTCGTGACCCCATGGACTGCAGCCCACCAGGCTCCTCTGCCCATGGGACCTTCCAGGCAAGAGGACTGGAGTGGGGTGCCATTGCCTTCTCCTATCCCAGTATAATACAAGGGAAAACACTCAACTAATCAGGGGGATGTTTAGCCTCTGGAGACAGTAAGCGCCAAATAGCCGGAAGGATTTGAGCTCAGGCAGACTGTTTGCTGTGAATGTTGTAAAGGGAGCACCTTCAGTGGCAGGAAGGCTGGAGGAGATGAATTTTAAGGTCTCTTCCAAGTCCAGGAACCAATAAACTAACATTATTCGTGTAAAGCAATTCAACCTTTAAAGGGATGAGGTAACTGTGTATTACTGATACAGAAAAATGTTTGAGATTAGTTATTATACGAAACGAAACAGAATACAATGGTATGATCCCATTTGTGAAACAAAAAATTCTATTTAACTGATTAACACACGTTTATCTATATGTATCTATGCAGTAATATATCTGCTACACACACAACTACATCCAACAGGCAGAATTTCTTGGAGGAGATCAAGCTGATATAAATGAGTTTGGGGGAGAAGAAAAAATGAGAAAAGGGGGGCATTCTCTGGTGGCCTAGTGGGTAGGATTTGACGCTTTCACTGAAGAGGCCCAGGTTTGATCCCTGGTCAGGAAACCGTATCCTGTGCCACACAGCATGGCCAAAATACAGAAGAAAAACAAAACAAGAGCAGGATGGCAAAAGAAGGAAGGAGGCAACACACTCTGCGCCTTCTGTTGCGTTACTATAGACAGAGGAAACCACTTTGATATTTTAAAGGCAATTTTTTGGCAACTAAAAATTTTCACAAGTTAAAACATTTGAGAGATTTTAGTATTAAAACTAGGATTGCAAAACATGTTTGAAAGCACTATAAAATATTTCTAAAGCCTAAAATCTGTGGAAGCAGCTGGTCGTCTTTATAATTGTGCATTTTCTTCAATGTGAAAAGCTGAGATATATCTCAAGTTCAGTCAATAAATTTGAGAACCAAATCCACGAGTGCCTGTGGCAGCCAGATTAATATGTTTGGTCAGAACATCTGGCCCAAGAACCTCTCGGATAAGAAGAACCACAGTGAACTGGCGAGAGTGTTCATATCCTCTGAGGGCACACAGATGGTCTCCGTCCTCAAGTCTGGGAGAAGCTGTCCCAGAAGAGGGAATAGTCTCGATCTGCATTTGCTCTAGGCGGCTGAGCTCGAGCCAGTGGGTAGAAGCTCTAGGATGACAGCTGTTCCCACAGAAGGAAAACATTTACATCAAGCAGAGCTTTCCAAGTGAGTCCTGGACTGGTCGTTAACAGTGGTGAGGTTAAGGTTAAGGGAAGTTGAACTAGACCAGGGGCCCCAAACTCAAATATTTTTAGAGGTCAGGCGCATACTGAATGGGAGCAAAGAACTCTGCCTAAACATTCAGGAATAACAAGCTTCAGAGCGTGTACACTGTCCAAAGACGCGGAAGGTACCCGCTTTCCATATGTTTAGCTGCATGAGGATATGTGCGCCCTGTGTTGTCAGAGCTTTCGAATTTTCGAGAATACTTTAAAACTTAATTTTAAAAAAAAAGGCCCAGAGAAAACATGTGTGATGGGAGCTCTAACTGCATGGCTGTGGTTTCTGACTTTCAGGAAGACGGCAAGAGGGACTTCCCTGATGGCCCGGAGTTAGGACCCCAACTCTCACTGCGGAGACACACGCCCACCCCTTGGTGGGGAGCTCAGGCCCTGCACACCACACGATGTGGCCTAAAGATTTTTTATTTAAAGGGAAGAAGAGCGATACCAAAAATATTTGTTCAATAAAATAAAATGCAGTTGCAAAGTCCTCAGCGGGGTCTTTCCAGTGGATCTTTACCACCACCAAACTAAGCTAAGAAAGAAGGTATTTAATTTTATTGTAAGCAAACAGCAGCTCAGAGACGTTAAACTGCCCAAGGCAACAATGGAAAAAAGGACCCCAAACAAGCTTTTTAGACTTTAAATCTGAAGCCCTAACAGGCGCCTAATAATTTCAAAATTATATAATCCTCTACCCAAAAAACCAAATTCTAATGAGCAATAAAACACAAGAAAAGACTGCTACATTCTCCAACATGGATAAAACTCAAAAACACACGCTGAGTGAAAGATACCAGACACAAAGACTACCTGTTGCATACTTCCATTTTTATGAAATGTCTGGAAGAGACAAATGTATAAGAACAGAACGTAGGCTGCCTGGAGCCGGCTGTGGGAGGAGGGCTCGCTGCGAACGAGCCTGACCGATCTCCAGGCGGGGGGCACGTCCCAACACTGAGCTGCAGTGAAGGCTGCACAACTCTCGAAATGCACCAGAAATCACTGACTTGCACACTTAGGGGTGAGTCTTAAGGAATGCAAATTATACGTCAAAAATACACGTGATGTAAAATGTTGACTTCCAGTGTTATGAAATAAAGTCCTGGTGTTGGACAGCAGATGATTCCACTAGCTACACTTTCACCGTCTGTGTTTGAAGATTGTATATTGATGGTGATTTTTTTTGTATGTACAGAGAAACTGAAAGACCGATACAGCTGGGTAGCAGAACTTTCTAAATGCCAGACACGTGAGAGAGGGGCTTTCAAGAAAGCCGATCGTCGGCCACCTATTCGGACACCAGTCCTTGAGGATTGCTAGTTTAAGTTCAAGACACTGAGTTGGGGACACACCGGTATCTCCCAGAATTCAGTACCATTCAAACCACTTCAATGCTTATGGCCTCTAGGTCAGGAATCTTTGATTAAAAGGGTACCAGGCAGTTGCCACCTTCCTTGCCATTTAGAATACGTAGAAAGTGCTCTGTTTCCCTTTTATACTCTGCCTTTCCCTTGCGTGCGTCAGATTCCCTGCCAATTTGGAAAAAGCATCCGAGCCTCTTGAGGAGGCAAGGCCGGGTCGGCCAGCTGGCACGTCCTGGCCCCACTCCCACCCCCGAGGCTGGAGTGCTGGGCCATTGTTCCAGTGTCAGGACCCAGGTCTTACACTTCATCTCACACTCCACGCCCCACAGATGTTCCTCATGGGAGCCTCACAATAGGGGCCATTGTTTCAAGCACTGTGCCTGCCCACGGCCTCACAGTCCCCTGGGGCAACAGGCAGCCATGGGGAAGTCCACAGCCGCCGTCAGGCCACAGGCAGTGAATCCCGGGGCTGGGTACAAAGAGCAACGTTTGTAGCACAGATATTCCAAGGGCACAAGGGCTAATGTTTTTATAGATGGAATAAGGTTTCTGAACCAAAACCTTGTTCCTAAAATACTGCTTGTTCATGGATACAGGGCTCAAGAGAGAATGCCTTTGACTTACGTGTTTTTCCCATTATGCTCACGCTGGGTCCCTCCATCTCCTGGAGCTTTGTGTAAACACTGATTTTATATTCTGAATCAGGCTGAAGTCCATAGAAGCAATGCCTGTTTGTCCCGCCACCCAAAGTGGATTCTTGCTTTTGTGTATCTATAATCAAAACAAAACATATATGAACAAAACATACATACATGAATTTTTTTTTAACAGCCACCAATAGATGATTTGCTTCTAAAACACTTAGTATGTAAGGCCTATTCAGATAACTCCAGAATGAATTAAACTTGTTTGAGTGATTGTATCTTTTTTTAAAGAATTAATATATCCACTGTTTTTCTTTAATAATTGAAAATTGAATTTTATATGTTCAGAAATGAGATTGACTAGTAAAAGGCTGTTGAGGACTTAACAAATAGAGAATTGCTCCTGTTTATAATTATATGCACACATCTGCACTGATCTTGTGGACAGGTATGGAGGTGGATATACTATTTTTTAAAAATTAGGATTCCCAATATGATTGAGAGCTTATTTTAGTACCAGGCTCCGTGTGTGCAGGCTAAGCACTTTGGTCATGACCGATGCTTTGTGACCCCATGGACTGCAGCCCACCAGGCTCCTCCGTCCACGAGATTCTCCAGGCGTGAATACTGGACTGGGTTTCCATGACCTCCTCCAGGGGACCCTCCCAGGCCAGGGATCGAACCCGTGTCTCTTACGATGTCTCCTGCATTGACAGGCAGATTCTTTACCTCTAGCGCCACGAGGGAAGACCACCAGGCTCTGTGCTTGGTGTTTAATGATAAAAATACAGCAAAGGCAGCAATGGCCAACATTCGCTTAGCACTCACCGTGCACCAGCCGCTGCTCTAAGGATTTCACATGGATTAATTCATTTGATCCTTATAATTATCCCCAATTTAAAGACAAGAAACTGAAGACCAGAAAAATTAGTGGTTTACCGAAGTCCATACACTAAGTAGCTGAACTAAAATGTAAATTCCAAACTTAGAAGTCCAGTCTCAGAGGATGTTGCTTTAATTTCCATTAGTCCCTTGGACTGCAAGGAGATCCAACCAGTTCGTTCTAAAGCAGATCAGCCCTGGGTGTTCTCTGGAAGGAATGATGCTAAAGCTGAAGCTCCAGTACTTTGGCCACCTCATGTGAAGAGGACTCATTGGAAAAGACTCTGATGCTGGGAGGGATTGGGGGCAGGAGGAGAAGGGGACGACAGAGGATGAGACGGCTGGATGGCATCACTGACTCGATAGACATGAGCCTGAGTGAACTCCGGGAGTTGGTGATGGACAGGGAGGTCTCAAAGAGATTCATGGGGTCGCAAAGAGTCAGACACGACTGAGCGACTGAACTGAACTGAACTGAATATACCATGTGCTGTGCTAAGTCACTTCAGTCGTGTCCGACTCTTTGCAACTCCATGGACTACAGCATGCCAGGCCTCCCTGTCCATCACCAACTCCCAGAGCTTACTCAAACTCATATCCATTGAGTTGGTGATGCCATCCAACCATCTCATCCTCTGCCATCCCCTTCTCCTCCCACCTTCAATCTTTCCCAGCATCAGGGTCTTTTCCAGTGAGTTAGTTCTTCACATCAGGTGGCCAAAGTATTGGAGGTTTAGCATCAGTCCTTCCAATGAATATTCACGACTGATTTCCTTTAGGATTGACTGGTTGGATCTCCTTGCAGTCCAAGGGACTCTCAAGAGTCTTCTCCAACACCACAGTTTTAAAGCATCAATCCTTCAGCACTCAGCTTTCTTTATAGTCCAACCCTCACATCAATACATGACTACTGGAAAAACCATAGCTTTGACTAGAAGAACTTTTTTCAGCAAAGTAATGTCTCTTCTTTTTAATATGCTGTCTAAGTTGGTCATAACTTTTCTTCCAAGGAGTAAGCGTCTTTTAATTTCATGGCTACAGTCACCATCTGCAGTGATTTTGGAGTCCAGAAAAATAAAGTCTGTTATTGTTTCCATTGTTTCCCATCTATTTCCCATGAAGTGATGGGACCAGATGCCATGATCTTAGTTTTCTGAATGTTGAGCTTTAAGACAACTTTTTCGCTCTCCTCTTTCACTTTCATCAAGAGGCTCTTTAGTTCCTCTTCACTTTCTGCCATAAGGGTGGTGTCATCTGCGTATGTGAGGTTTTTTATATTTCTTCCAGCAATCTTGATTCCAGCTTGTGCTTCATCCATCCTGGCATTTCTCATGATGTACCCTGCATATAAGTTAAATAAGCAGGTTGACAATATACAGCCTTGAAATACTCCTTTCTTAGTTTGGAACTGGTTCTAACTGTTGCTTCCTGGCCTGCATACAGATTTCTCGGGAAGCAGGTCAGGTAATCTGGTATTCCCATCTCTTGAATTTTCCACAGTTTGTTGTGATCCACACAGTCAAAGGCTTTGGCATAGTCAATAAAGCTGAAGTAAATGCTTTTCTGGAATTCTCTTGCTTTCCAATAGATGTTGGCAATTTGATCTCTGGTTCCTCTGCCTTTTCTAAATCCAGCTTGAACATCTGGAAGATCACAGCTCTTGTACTACTGAAGCCTGTCTTGGAGAATGTTGAGCATTACTTTACTAGCCTGTGAGATCAGTGCAATTGTGTGGTAATTAGAGCATTCTTTGGCATTGCCTTTCTTTGGGATTGGAATGAAAACTGACCTTTTCCAGGCCTGTGGCCACTGCTGAGGTTTCCATATTTGCTGGCATATTGAGTGCAGCGCTCTCCCAGCATCATCTTTTAGGATCTGAAACAGCTCCACTGGAGTTCCATCGCCTCCACTAGCTTTGTCCGTAGTGGTGCTTCCTGAGGCCCACTTGACTTCACGTTCCAGGATGTCTGGCTCTAGGTGAGCGATCACACCATCGTGGTTTCTGGGCCAAGAAGATCTTTGTAAGTTCTTCTGTGTATTCTTGCCACCTCTTAATCTCTTCTGCTTCTGTGAGGTCCAAACCATTTCTGTCCTTTATTGTGTATCTTTGCATGAAATGTCCCCTTGGTGTCTCTAACTTTCTTGAAGAGATCTCTAGTCTTTCCCATTCTGTTGTTTTCCTCTAATTCTCTGCATTGTTCACTGAAGTAGGTTTTATCTATGGACAAATCCTGATTTTTTAAAAAATGTAATTAAAGTAAGGCCATCTGTTCAATGGAATGTGAAATTTACTTTTATAATTGTCAATATTAAAGAACCTCAAAAGTGAACTTTACAATATAATGTTTAGTAATATATTTCTTTGAAACAATATAGGTCTACCTCAATATTTTCTTTATTAGATATTATAGAAAATGATGAAATTGAAACTATTTAAGGTGTTTGTGAGATTTAAATAGCTGTGAAAGGAACTTAAGAGTAAGAAAATATTAGTAAACCCTGCCTTCTGCTTGGCTGATATCCAAGCTCAGCCTTGGGTTCCTGGGCTCAGAACCCGGTAACAGCGGCTTTATTTTGACCCTAACCACTCTGGAGCCTCCTGCAAGCTTCTGTGAGCCATCTGTAACACAGACGTTTCCCAAATCCTATACATGGATCATCTTCACCTATCTCCACAAAAACTTGTGAGACTCTCCAGGAATTAATTCTAGAAATGTACTTTCTGTCATTTCTTCTATTTCTCATGAATACCACACACGTTATAGACCCTTGACAACAGAGTACAAACAGGTTTCACTGCTGCATAACAGAACAAAGCCTACAAATCACTGGGAAGCTGGAACAAGCACTGTGAAATTAACAGGAAACGGAAGCAGGTTGCTCCCAAGGCTGACGGAGCGGGGTACACACACGGGGGTGGGTCCACGTTGCTTTCCACATGTGTGACTCACAGCCTTGCCTTAAAGAAAAGCATTTAAACTGATCAAATGATGACTAATTTCCTTGCCCCCTTGTGCCAAAAGCCAGAAGTTAAATTTGTTTTTCTGGAACAAGGGGAGAATCTGTCACTGAGCCTTCATCCTCATGAAGTCATGCCAAACACATTCTTTGGGTGACTGTAATGCCACCAGCTTGACTCCCAAGTGTCTCAGGAGGGGTACTGAGATCTACAAGCCAAGAAGGTCCCAGATCCAGTAAACTCAGTTGGAATTTGATGATACATGCTTTCCACTCTCTGGGTCTTTCAAATCCTGTGACCCCCAAACATGGTATCAGTGCTTCAAAAAGTTCAATCTTGGGAATTGGCTCGTTTCGTATGATCTTTTGTTTTGGGATCTGGTCCCTAATAAGGCAGGCTCTCCACTATGCTGCAATTGTCTATTCTGGTTAATAGATGACAGAGAACTAAACATTTCAGCACCGAAAGACAGAAGACAAGGTGAGCATCTTTGAAACTTGGGAAAAAATCAGGCTAAGAAGACATTTACCAAGTTAACGGGATTAGGGAGGGAATACAGTGTGAGGGGCATATCTCCATCCACCCGCAGGTGCCACGTCGATTCAGACACAGCGGGGCAGAGAGACGGCACTCTGCAGCGGCCGGAGAACCGACGGAGGCTCTCAGGGGTCCCGAGGCGCCCAGAACCAGCCCAGAGCCTCTCAAACGCTGGTCTGTCCTGAAATACCAAACGCCTACAATTTAATTTGGAAAGTCTAACGCCTGACTCGAAAGCAGATTGGATTTCACTCTCTAGAGAGGACTTGATGCTTCTGGTAATCTTTCTTTTTTTTCTTCTTGGCTATGAAAAAACTGTCATAATATTTACACGAGTAGAGGACAGCTGTTGTTTTTGCCTGTCTAACATGTGATCTTTCTTTCGTTGAACCCGACGCTGGTCTTTTGACTTGGGAAGGCCTGAGTAAGAACGCCCGGCTCTCCCCAGACACAGGCTGGGAAAGAGCCAGGTCTCACTCGCCGTTGAGTCCATGCATATTCCATGAAGTCAGTGACAGATCCACGGGGACGCAACCCCAAACCAGGCCAACATGACTCGAGGTCCTGGACTTCTGTGGGAATTCCTGAGACAGAAGCGCTTCCTTCTAACTAAGACGGTGAAGCTGAAGCTAGGAGGATGTACGTCTGGACTTGACCGGGCCGGCTCTCCGTCTGGCTGAGAAGGAAGGCGGAGGGGAGAGCGGGAGATGCGGGCCGGCTTCCCCCCGGCGAGCGCATCTGAACCCCGCGGCCTCCACCCGCCTGGGGCAGACGCTGGGGGGTGTCTCGGTGCGCTAGGCGTGGGTGACCTTTCCACCCGAGTCCCTGTTATCTGTGCTTTTTACCATTTACAAACGAAGCAAGCACACCTGAACGATACAGCCTTGCTGCTTTATTCACACACTCCTTGGAGATTTATAGGTATGACCACAGGTGAAGTCCTCAAAAGAGGTCATTTGGGAAAAACGGAGGCTCAGAGAAGAACACTGACCAGCTGTCGGGTTAGAGCAGAAGCAAATCTACCGACTTCATCTCAGTGAAAGTGCGTGAGATCAGACACGGGGATTCAAAACACAGAGAGAGAGCCGCCCGTCACGCAGTGGGAGTCTGGCAGTGCGCACCCGTGTGCCGAGTCGCTCCTGTCCTGCCTGACTCTCTGCAGCCCCGTGGACTGCAGCCCGCCAGGCTCCTCTGTCCATGGGACTCTCCAGGCAAGAACACCGGAGCGGGGTGCCATGCCCTCCTCCTGGGGATCTTCCTGCCCAGGGACTGAACCTGCCTCTCTTCCGGCCCCCACACTGCCAGGCGGGCTCTTCACTACTAGCGCCACCTGGGAAGCCCAGGAGTTTGGCAGAGGCATTCAGAAATAAGCCAGCCTGGGTAAGGCTCTTCTCTCTCACGCAGAGAAACTGGGTCCTGTTCTCTCTAATTTCTCCTCTGGTTGAAGCGGAAGGACTGACACTTCTGCAGAGGCAGCACGTGTCGCCAGCGGGAGGTGTTACCGAGGTGAAGCAGTGGAGCCCAGGGACTCAGGCACCCATGGAAGAAGGTACGTCTGATCACATGTCCAAGAGCAGCGATAAGGAATGAGGGTCACATCGCTCTGTGAGATAAAGAAACTCAACCCAATTCTTCCCCAAGGCATGAATTAGGAGGTGGGGATTAACATATACGCAGTAACATACACACAACAGATAATCAACAAGGACCTACCCTGTAGCACTCAACACTCTAAAAACCCACATGGGAAAAGAATCCAAAGAACACACTTATGCATAACTTAATCGGGTGGCTGTACACCCAACACAAAGATGACATTATAAATCAACTGTATTCCAGTACACAACAAAAATTACATAAAAAAAACAAAGTGCAAAGACTATTCCCTACCCTAAATTGTATAAGTTAAAATATTTAAACATATTCCCCACGTTAACTCCCCACCCCTGGCTATCAATTAGAATCTGTTGCTGTCTAGTTGGTTACTAATGTGCAGCTGGACACCTGAGTGAATAAGACGTAGGCTAACTGGGCTAATAAATTGCTCAGCTATAACTTCTGATGAAAAATAAACTGAACAACACTTTTGTTCATTCTTGCTGAATTGAGACTGTTGAGGCTCACCTGAAGAGGTTTTTGGAAGCCTGAAAATAATCCTGGCAAAATACAAATTAATTTAACTGGAAGATAAGAAGGAAGCGGGGACTCATATTTCTAGTAAAACACTTGGCTTCAGCGAGAGCTTGTGTGAGCACACACTCAGTCGCTCAGCTGTGTCTGACTCTCTGCAGCTACATCGACTGTAACGTGCCAGGCTCCTCTGTCCCTGGGATTCTCCAGGCAAGAACACTGGAGTGGGCTGCCATTTGCTCCTCCAGGGGATCTTTCCAAGCCAGATATTGAGCCCACGTCTCCAGAATCCACAGGACGACTCTTTAAACTGAGTCAGCTGGGAGGTCCACCAAGAGCTTACTGAGGTTTTAGGGACCAGATCAATGTTGTCAGACACATCAGTCACACTGTCTGATAAGAATCCCAACACTATTTGTAAAAGCATTTAATAAAAAAAAAATACACTGATGGATTCCACTAATTTCTTGACAAAGACAGTTTTGATATCTTTATGTCAATCTGTTCAAACATGATTTTCAATGAAAGCGAGCACCTATCTGCAGGAGCCTCTGTCCCATCCTGTCAACTTCTTAAACGGTGTCTTATACTCTGGGGTAATTTGGATGTGTGATCTTTGTAGTCACTGTGTTGCTGAGGCTTAACAAGTACCACCGAATGTGATCAATGTCAACTGTTGCATATTAAAGTGTGACTCAGCTAGTCTTAGAAAGATACATGAGACATAACTCCTCAAGATTTTACAGGTGTTGTCAAACCGTTGCGTATCTTTCATCTAACTCTGCTTCAGTTCAGTTCAGTCGCTCAGTCGTGTCCGACTCTTTGCAACCCCATGAATCTCAGCACGCCAGGCCTCCCTGTCCATCACCAGCTCCCGGAGTTCACTCAGACTCATGTCCATTGAGTCAGTGATGCCATCCAGCCATCTCATCCTCTTCTCCTCCCTTCTCCTCCCATCTTCAATCTTTCCCAGGATCTTTTCCAAAGAGTCAGTTCTTCGCATCAGGGGGACAAAATATCGGAGTTTCAGCTTCAGCATCA
Source organism: Oryx dammah (assembly GCF_014754425.2). Lineage (NCBI taxonomy): Eukaryota > Metazoa > Chordata > Mammalia > Artiodactyla > Bovidae > Oryx > Oryx dammah. The sequence goes on along the minus strand of NW_024070203.1, from coordinate 93,016,477 downwards.
GTCCTTCCAATAAATATTCAGGACTGACTTCTTTTAGGATTGACTGGTTGGGTCTCCTTGAAATCCAAGGGACTCTCAAGAGTCTTCTCCAACACCATAGTTCAAAAGCATCAATTCTTCGGCACTCAGCTTTCTTTATAGTCCAACTCTCACATCCATACATGACTACTGGAAAAACCATAGCTTTGACTACATGGACCTCTGTTGGCAAAGTAATGTCTCTGCTTTTTAATATGCTGTCTATGTTGGTTATAGCTTTCCTTCCAAGGAGTAAGTGTCTTTTAATTTCATGGCTGCAATCACCATCTGCAGTGATTTTGGAGCCCAAAAATATAAAGTCTTTCAGTATTTCCACTATTTCCCCATGTATTTTCCATGAAGTGATGGGACCAGATGCCATGATCTTAGTTTTCTGAATGTTGAGTTTTAAGCTTTTTCACTCTCCTCTTTCACTTTCATCTAGAGGTTCTTTAGTTCTTCACTTTCTGCCATCAGGGTGGTGTCATCTGCGTATCTGAAGTTATTGCTATTTCTCCCAGCAATCTTGATTCCAGCTTGTGCTTCCTCCAGCCCAGCATTTCTCATGATGTATTCTGCATATAATTTAAATAAGCAGGATGACAATATACAGCCTTGACATACTCCTTTTCCTATTTGGAACCAGTCTGTTGTTCCATGTCCAGTACTGACTATTGCTTCTTGACCTCCATACAGATTCCTCAGGAGGCAGGTAAGGTGGTCTGGTATTCCCATCTCTTGAAGAATTTTCCACAATTTGTTGTGGTCCACACAGTCAAAGGCTTTGGCGTAGTCAATAAAGCAGAATAGATGTTTTTTTTGGAACTCTCTTGCTTTTTCAATGATCCAATGGATGTTGGCAATTTGACCTCTGGTTCCTCTGTCTTTTCTAAATCCAGCTTGAACATCTGGAAGTTCATGGTTCATGTACTGTTGAACCCTTGCTTGGAGAATTACTTGGCTAGTGTGTGAGATGAGTGCAATTGTGCAGTAGTTTGAGCATTCTTTGGCATTGCCTTTCTTTGGAACTGGAATGAAAACTGACCTTTTCAGTCCTGTGGCTACTGGCAAGTTTTCCAGATTTGCTGGCATACTGAGTGTGGCACTTTCACAGCATCATCTTTCAGGATCTGAAATAGCTCCACTGGGATTCCATCACCTCCACTAGCTTTGTTTGTAATGACGCTTCCTAAGGCCCTCTTGACTTTGCATTCCAGGAGGTCTGGCTCTAGGTGAGTGATAACTCCACCATGGTTATCTGGGTCAACAAGATGTTTTTTGTACAATTCTTCTGTGTCTTCTTGCCACTTCTTAATATCTTTTGCTTCTGTTAGGTCCAGACCATTTCTGTCCTTTATTGTGCCCATCTTTGCATGAAATGTTGGTATCTCTAATTTTCTTGACGAGATCTCTAGTTTTTCCCATTCTATTTTTTCCCTCTATTTCTTGGCATTGATTGCTGAGGAAGGCTTTCTTATCTCTTCTTGCTATTCTTTGGAACTCTGCATTCAGATGGGTATATCTTTCCTTTTCTCCTTTGCCTTTAGCGTCTCTTCTTTTCACAGCTATTTGTAACTCCTCTTCAGACAGCCATCTTGCCTTTTTGCATCTCTTTTTCTTGGGGATGGTCTTGATCCCTGTCTCCTGTACAATGTCACGAATCTCTGTCCATAGTTCAGCAGGCACTCTGTCTATCAGATCTAGTCCCTTAAATCTATTTCTCACTTCCACTGTATAATCATAAGGGATTTGATTCAGGTCATACCTGAATGGTCTAGTGGTTTTCCCTACTTTCTTCAATTTAAGTCTGAATTTGGCTATAAGGAGTTCATGATCTGAGCCACAGTCAGCTCCTGGTCTTGTTTTTGCTGACTGTATAGAGCTTCTCCCTCTTTGGCTACAAAGAATATAATCAATCTGATTTTGGTGTTGACCATCTGGTGATGTCCATGTGTAGAGTCTTCTCTTGTGTTGTTGGAAGAGGGTGTTTGCTATGACCAGTGCATTCTCTTAGCAAAACTCTCTTAGTCTTTGCCTGCTTCATTCTGTTCTCCAAGACCAAATTTGCCTGTTACTCCAGGTAGCTCTTGACTGCTTACTTCTGCATTCCAGTCCCCTATAATGAAGAGGATATCTTTTTTGGGTGTTGGTTTCTAGAAGGTCTTGTAGGTCTTCGTAGAACCGTTCAACTTTAGCTTCTTCAGCGTTATTGGTCGGGGCATAGACAACTTACTGTGATATTGAATGAAACAAACAAAGATCATTCTGCCATTTTTGAGATTTCATTCAAGTACTGCATCTCATGTAAACTCCAGGAGTTGGTGATGGACAGGGAGGCCTGGTGTGCTGCGGGCCATGAGGTCACAAAGAGTCGGACACGACTGAGCGACTGAACTGAACTGAACAGCATTTTAGACCCTTTTGTTGACCATGATGGCTACTCCATTTCTTCTGAGGGATTCCTGCCCGCAGTAGCAGATATAATGGTCACCTGGGTTAAATTCACCCATTCCAGTCCATCTTAGTTCACTGATTCCTAGAATGTCGACGTTCACTCTTGCCGTCTCCTGTTTGACCACTTCCAGTTTGCCTTGATTCAGGGACCTGACATTCCAGGTTAAGCATCCCAGAAAACCACCACAAAATCCAAGTGATTTGTCCTGACTTTTCCTTATTCAATGTTTATTGCAGATTAAAGCCACTCCCATATGCTTAGCCCGTGTCTGGCTTAAGGGACCTTTACAGGATCACACGCAGGGAATCAAGGAATTAGTGGCTTATGAGCAGCCTGCAGAGACAAAGCCTTGCTTTGATATCAAAGATATCAAAGCCTTGCTTAGTGTTGGCAGAAATCTCTTCTTGTGTTTCTAATATTCTATCTTGTATTTTCAGCTCATTTCCAGCACTGTACTAAACTCTCAATACTTTACTAAACTATGCTTTCCACTTCCTGGATTAGATTAAAAGTGGATTTCTGCATTTTAAGTGTAGTTAGAGCCAGGGATGTGCGCTACTAACTAAAGACAAGTCCCATCCAGATCTGAAAAATTAGCCCTTTCTGCTTTTTTAAGTGAGGAAACCATCTATCATTTATCCAGAAATAAAATACTAACAATCATGAGGACTTCCCTGGCGGTCCAGTGGATAGGAATCCACCTGCCAGTGCAGGGGACACGGGCTCGATCCCTGGTCTGGGAAGATTCCTCGTGCCGCGGGCTTCTGAGCCCATGAACCACAACTGCTGTGCGCGCTGCACCTCCGGAGTGCCGAGTCTGTGCTTCACCAGAGGAGCCGGCGCAAGAGGCCCACGCACCGCACCTGGAGAGCGGCTTCCCCTGCAGCGCTAGAGGAGAGCCTGCAGCAGCGATGAGTTAATCAATTATTTTAAAACTAACGACCTTATCAGCAAGTTTGAAAGGTTAACAGATGCCATCTGGAATTCTGTAATGTCGGCTCTGTCCCGCCCCCCCAAACAAGACGAACTTTCCTACCGACAACACAAATCTGATCAAAGAAATCTTCATTATTTGATCCCATCTTCTGAATATTATTCATGCTCACAATAACAAAACAAGATTAACAGTTCCTGGAAACTCATTCTTGGGGAATCCATCTTTTGTTATTGTTCTTGATACTTTTAGTGAAAATAAGCAGACATTTTTTAAGTGTTTCACCTTTGAAGCCAAAACCCAAACTGTAGATGAACTTGAGAGCTTCGATGCTAACGTACTGCCCATGGATAGCACAGATACATCACTTCATCTCCTGAATGAGTTTGCTGCTCATCAATTATCCCCAAAAGTAAAAAAAAAAAAAAAAAAAAAGTCACTGAGAGAAGCACTGAAGTCAAACCCAGATCTCCACAGAGTAAAGACCAAGGTAATAGCGCCATACAGTTTGAAGGCGCGCTATCAGTCCTGCCTAAGCAACTCCTACCACCACCAGCAGCCACACTTCCTGGGTGTTCCGTGTGCAGAGAGCGCTGCTGCGCACACTTCACGCGGATGGTCTCAGCCCAGTCCTCACAGCGTGCCCCAAGAGCCACACTGTGTTCTGCCTATTAGCCGTAAACGGGCAAATGGAGACGTGGAGAGATTAAGCAACTGGCTTAAGCAGCCCTCCTGACTACATCCTGCACGCCTCGCAGCAAGACGTGGCCCCCTCGGGCAGAATGCGTCTGTCTCAAGGCCGCCGTGTGTCGTCCGCAGTGACTTGCACAGAGCACGCGAGCGCCTGGCAGAGGCGCGGGTGGCGGGTCACACTCACCCTGGCGGGATTCCAGGACAATCCTGTAGGCGGTGGCGTGGCGCTGCACCTGCCAGCGGGCACACAAACTGGTCGTCTGGCTCTCGTCTGCCTGAAGGTCGGTCACACCCAGAAACACTGCAGCGAGACAGAGACACGACTGGGTCACTGCAGACAACGCCACAACCGCCCCCAAGTCCGAAGTCAACTGTGGTAAAATTTGAATTCAAGGTTCCATAGCCAGTGGTAGGAAATCCACCAAGTTACACAAAGGATAGCGATTTTATGTCTTTAAAAAGCAGTTGCAGAATGTGATGTATGATAGGGTTTGTCTGTTCCCTGTAAACAAAAAAGGAAATATATGTCTGGAAAAAGCCAGTTGTGATGGATGGTGAAATTATGGGTGATTTTAAATCTTCCCTCTTCATTAATCTATGCTTTCAAAATATTCCACAATTAATATATAATACTTTCATAACAAAAATGTTAAACACAATATGTACTCATCCACCACTGAAAGAAAGTCATGGTTTAAACAAAAGGGAGGAGCAAAGAGGACAAAAGAGAAATCACTCAAACAGGAGCAGCTCACGCTGGGTGCCCTCGAAATACAACTGAACGAGAAGGAACATACTTCTGAAAATTTAAAAAGGAAAAATTTAGCACAGAAAACAGGAAATGATTAAAAATACACGCATTCTTATTCATCTCAGGATGAACACAGTTATATACAAAAGTTATTCACAGGGAGTTTATTTGAAGAAGCAGTAAAAATACTGTTTCTCCAACTGAGGACTAAGGATTCAGTGTTTACCACTTAGGTCCAACCAGAAAAAGCGGAAGACTAATAATATTTACTTTTTCTAAGGACCTCTGCCTTCATCCACATCATTCATTCTCTTGTATGTCTCTTTCAGTCACTTTATAAAATTCAAAAATAGCTTAAAATTATTTTTCAAGATGGTAAAAATAATCTGGACTAGTAACAATCTGCATCATGACAGTGTTCCTTTTTGTTGATCAGCAAAGGAAGACTGTTTTTCCTAAGGCAGTGAAACAATCCTCTCCCCCGACAAAGAAAGGAAACCAATAATGACTTATATACCCACACTAAATTTTAAAAATACCATGAATCAATTTATTTTCTATTTTACAGGGTTTTATTATTCTTGGGAGAAAGAGAGAAAGCAAGCCAATCTAATTTTTACCTTAAGGATAGATGATAAAACAATTCAATACTTTCATTATTTTAAAATACATTTGGAATACCCACATTTATTAAAGAAGAGAAGAGGGATGAAACAGAAGGAGGGGAGAGGAGAAAAGAGGACAGAGAGAGACGAGAGACAGTAAGAAGAGAGAGCAAGAGAAAATCAGGGGCAGGAGGGCTGGCTCAGGCGGGAGGCACGTCTGGAGGAAAGAGGAGGATGAACTAGGGGCAGGCGGTAAGGGTGGGCAACGCACAGGGGCTCACAGGGCTTCTGAGGAAGGCTGCTGGGCGGCGAGGGGGCACAACTCACGGGAACACCGGAGGCTTCCCTGGGGGCTCAGAGGGTAAAGAAGCTGCCTGCAGCGCAGGAGACCCGGGCTCTGTCCCTGGGTTGGGAAGATGCCCCGGAGAAGTGAATGGCACCCACTCCAGCGTCCTGGCCTGGAGATGGACACAGGAGCCTGGCGGGCTGCAGTCCGTGGGGTCACAAAGAGTCAGACACGGCCGAGCAGCTAACACTTTCACTTCATAGTACCTACAACACTATCATTTCAGTTGCCAAGTCCGAGATCAGAACTGTAGGCCAAAGGCTTCCAAGCCCTGTTGAAGAGAGACACTATTTCTTTTGAGATTAGATGGATCCCATATCTAGCTTTTTAATTTTAAAGATTTCCACAAAAAAGATTCAGGAAGCTTCCTCAAATGAAAGGGCAGAGAAGGGGACGGCCGAGGACAAGACGGCTGGATGGCAGCACCGGCTCGGTGGACGTGAGTCTGAGTGAGCTCGGGGAGCTGGTGACGGACAGGGCGGCCTGGAGTGCCGCGGTCCAAGGGGTCACAAAGAGTCGGACACGACTGAGCAGCCGAACTAAACCGAGGCCCTATATAAAACACGGGTGGCCAAAGGTGGCCTGGGGTTTGGTCCAATATATGCCTCATCCTTACAAAATTCCTTTCGTTGGAATAATTTTTTGATTAGCAACGAGAGTGAGAGCTAGCCCAAATTCGCCAAACACAACTGTCACAGGGATAAAAGCGGCTATTCGTCAGGTGCTGCCATACAGCACCTTCGTGTATGTTGTCCCTTTAGCTTTCCCAAACAGTCTATAAGCAGTTATCACTATTAATATTATATCTTCATTTTAGGGTTGAGAAAATGTGGGCTCAGAGAGGTGAGAGGTTATTTGCTCAAGGCCTTACCTAATTCGAAGGGTTACGGTTTACACTTCTGATTGTACCATGACTAACATCCTCAAGTGTGGGCCACGTGCTGTTGACATCACTTGGGGTAACTTCAGTCATCCAACAGCCAAACCATTTTTATTTTGGTCATTTATGTCTTACCTTTAATGTGTATTAAAGTGAAAGTGAAAGTCACTCGGTCATGTCCAACTCTTGGCAACCCCATGGAATATACGATCCATGGAATTCTCCAGGCCACAATACTGGAGTGGGTAGCCTTTCCCTCCTCCAGGGGATCTTCCCAACCCAGGACTCAAACCGGGGTCTCCTGCATTGCAGGCGGATTCTTTCCCAGCTGAGCTACCAGGGAAGCAATGTGTATTAAAAAGACCGGTTTTCTGTTGAGAGTTATGTGGGTTTTGAAAGCATTTAAGTAAAAACAAAAAGAAACTGTAAGTTGATTTAAAGAAATATATTAAACAGATGGTGTGGAAGCATAAGAAACAGCGGGAATACGGCACGTACGTGCCAGAGCCTGGAAAACACTGTATTATGCCACGGGTGTCTGTGAGTGATGTGTGCCAAGGAGAAGCCCCAGATGGTGGGCAGACAGCATGCAAACCCTTAAAAGACAGAGAAGGAAGTCTTTCGAGCGGTGCAAGTATCTTTAACGGATGGAGTGAGAGGGTGGAGAGGGGCAAAGGCTTTGACAAAAGGCAAGTTTCCCCTGGCTCAGCTTGGACTGGCTTTGACCGCATCAGGTTATATGGGCTGGATGGAAAATTTCACCTAATTTGAAAAATACCAACAAAGACTTTCCAGAAGGAAATCCCGTCCGCAACCATCGAGTCTGTTTGAACGCCAGCTTCTGACATTCTGCCGGCCAACGAGGACTCTGAACCACAGCCCTGAGTAGGGAGCCCACCTTGCTTTCCATGAGGCGCCGTCCAGAAAGGGCAGCACTGGAGAGAAGAGACGGCGACTGCTGAGCCGCCGCAGGGCTGAAGCTACAGAGAGCACCAAGCAGAGACCCCCAGGGCGCGGGGCCGGCCTTACGTGTTTTCACCACGCCGGTCAGCGCGTCGCTGAAGCCCGAGGCCCGGGCCGCGAATATTTTCACGTGGTAGTCCATCCCGCTGAGCAGGTTGGTGACGAGGATGGTGTTGATGTTGGCGCCCACGAACGTCTCCAGGGTGGGGCCGGCCACTAAGGGAGAGAGTGCGTGTCACCCGCCAGAGAACAGGCCGAGAGAGACTCTTCTGAGCCAACTGGACGCGGCCCAGGAGACACGCCCAGGCGGCGCTGGAGCCAGCCGCCTGCCTGACCCCCAGGCGGGGGCTGCTTCGCGGCGACGCGTCCTGGTCTTGAGTATAGGTCTTTCCCCAGAGCCACCCGAAGATCGGGCCTCGCCGCCCACCGCCCTGGGAGGCCTCCCGGCGGGCCGGCGGGACGTCGCGGGCCTCGGGGCACGCGATGACCAGGAGTCGCTGGGGTTCCCCCACCTCCGGCCCCAGCTCCGGCCCCAGCAGGCCCCCCGTTGCCCTGGCGGCCGTTTCGGCGCGGACGCTGTGCCACACGCGCCACGGAAGGACCCCGTCGACGCCGCCCGCGTGGGCTCCGCAGCCCTCTTCTGCTGCTTGAGGCCACAGAGGACACGCCTCCGCCAAGGCCCTCGACCAGCTGCCTTCTTTGGGCTTTGGCACTTTCACCTCTGTTCCAACCCAGTGGCATCTTTGATTGATCGGGAAAAATATTCTGTGCTATGTCCTATACAAATTGAGACTCATAGTGTTTTTGAGGGCAGAAAGGTTTTTATTGACCCAAAGGATGGTTTTTAAGTTTTCCTCAACCTGATGAATTTTATACCTTGACATAGTTTTCAGAAAGCTATGATATGTGTCCCGTGGCTGACTCATGTCAGTGTACGGCAAAAACCACTACAATATTGTAATTATCCTCCAATTAAAATAAATAAATTAATAGTTTTTAAGAAGCTATGACAAACCTACACACCATATTAAAAAGCAGAGATATCACTTTGTTGACAAAGGTCTGTATAGTCAAAGGTATGGTTTTTCCAGTAGTCATGTACTGATGTGAGAGCTGGGCCATAAAGAAGGCTGAGCACCAAAAAACTGATGCTTTCGAACTGAGGGCAGGAGAAGACGGTAACAGAGGAAGAGATGGTTGGATGGCATCGTCAGCTCAGTGGACGTGAGTCTGAGCAAGCTCCAGGAGACGGTGAAGGCCAGGGAAGCCTGGCGTGCTGCGGCGCAGGGGGTCGCAAAGAGCTGGACGCGACTTAGCGACTGAAAGACAAATGCCTTAACACAGTCTCCAGGATGAGGAGCCTGAGAAGCTGGTAGACGGACTTTCTCTAACTAGTCCCAGAAGGAAGAGGCAGAGGAAGAATTAGAAATTGGAGAGTCTAAGGGTTTAGAGCTTACATACCCATCAAGCCACAGAAGCCTCTCACCGCTACGGAGTCCAGGCTGCTTTGGCTGGCTGCTTGTCTGGGGGGGGCAAAGGTCAACTGTAGACCAGGTAGATATTCTGCTTATTAACACGCCAGCTGGTTCTTAGGTGAGGTGGCAACTTCAACACATTTTTCTTTTTTTTTTCCATACAAGGGAAGAGACTCTTCCCATTTCTTAAAACTAATGATGGAAAGTAAAAACAAAAACAACCTCTCTTTAAAGATTACATTTTTAAAAAGCATGACTTACCACTGACAGGTTTGTAGACGATCCTATACCCTTTCACTGGGGAAGACGGGGGGTCCCACGTAATACGCAATCTGTTATACCATTCTTCCGAAACCCGTAAGTTTTGGGGACCGGAGGGTGGCACTGGGCAGGAAGGAAGATGAAAAAAGTGGTTAAATGTGGTTTCCGTCTTCACAACCTACCTTTCGGTTAACAGAGTCTAATGTTTCTTCCCACAGCTTAGAAATACTTACAAGGGAAAATGCATTAAAGCAAACAGTAAGAAAACTTAGAGAATCCGTGGTGATGTTAAACAGTAAATAATAGAAAATAATTGCTCTTGTGGCAAAACGCTTATCTGAAGATCAGCTGTTCACTCAGTGAAATTTGGGCTCCACTTTCCTCAGTTCCTTTAAAGCAATACTGAAGACAGCAGTGTTCCTGAAAACATTTCTGTCACACCTCCTCTGTTGCACTGTCGTATCCAGGGTGATTAGATTAACAGTAGTGACAGCAATTCTTAGAGGGAAGACTCTTTTTATTCTTGCTTTCATCTTCATATTAGGGGTTCTGAACCATACCTGGTGGTTCAGACAGTAGAGAATCTGCCTGCAACACAGGAGTCCCAGGTTCAATCCCTGGGTCGGGAAGATTCCCCTGGAGTAGGTAATGGCAACCCACTCCAGTATTCTTGCCTGGAGAATCCCATGGACAGAGGAGCCTGGCAGGCTACAATCCACGGATCAGAAAGAGTCAGACAGGACTAGCGACTAACACTTTCACACCTTCATGCTGCCTATATTCTGTGAAATTTCAATCATCATTCATCAATTTTTTTATCAAAACAGGAGAGCTATTTGCATGAAGGGTCTTTGTAAACTGTTATGCATGTTGATGGATGTCATCATTATTACTTTGTTGTTGACAGAATTTAGTTGTGTTAACCACCGCTTAAAATAAGTGGACCATTCAAAATTATTTCAAAGAACACCCTTTGAAATAACTTTATTGTATAGATGGTATTTCCATAGTGATAGCCTTTAAAAGTTTTTATTTGTTTGAGTATATATGTGTGTTCATCATGAAACCCTTTTATAAATTATGTGAATCAAACAATTAAACAAATTGTATACAGTTTTTAAAGGTTATTGTCCATGTACAGTATGACAAAATGGTGGCTGTATTCCTCGTGCTGTACAAGACATCCTTAAGCCTATTTTACACCCGACTCTGTGCTGCGACAGGACCAAAACCGAGACAGGGCAAACAGAAAGGCAGGATGCCACGAGAGAAGGTGGGGAGGACTCTGCCTGGGTGGCGAGAGAAGCCTGAGGGGGCGCGTCGAGCTGAGGCCGCAGTGACAAGCAGCAGTCAGAAACGCAAGCCTCCGGGAGAGGAGGCTCAGCCCGGCAGCAGCGGCTCGCGGCGATTCCTGGGGCCGAGCCGAGCTTTAGAAAGCCAGGGGAGGGCAGGGAAGGCGGGCGGGCTGGCGGCGGCTCAGGAGGGTCCAGGCCACCTCGGCCTGAAGGGCCCTGCATGCACGGCCCTCAGAGCTTACGCTGAGTGCCCTTGGAACAGAGGGGAGACACGGGACCAGCTAGGGTTCCGAAAGCTTCGCCGCCGCTGTGAGGAGGGCAGCGCACGGAACGAGGGCAGGAAGCCGCGGGCGAGACGCGAGCACTCAGGGGAGGGGTGCACGGCCCGGAGGGGCCTCTGAGAGCAGCTCTGGGGATGATCAGCCGCGGGAGGAGGGCGGTGCAGCTGCGTTTCAGGTCTCAGGTTGCAGAGACGAGAGAACGGAGCCCCAGGGCAGTGCCGCGGTTTGCCCGAAGTCGCACAGCTTCGATGCGTGAAGCCAGAATCCAAGCGGCTTTTCTCTCCAAATCCCCTTTTCTCTTCCCTTTTAGTGGAGGAGAGTGGCTTCACCCTGCTCTGTCAGTCTCTGCTGGACGGCAAAGTGGACCGGCCGTGGGTACACAGTCCACACACGCAGCCCCAATTTCCTCCCCACTGAGGCCGCCGCGGAGCCTGGGCGGAGCCCCGAGCTCTGCAGCAGGCGTGCACCACCTGCGGTATACACGTCACGCCCAGCCTCCTGCTCGTCCCACCGCCGCCTTCTCGCCCTGCTACCCATGCGTTGGTTCTCTCGAGGTCTGTGTCTCTCTCTCCTCCTGCTTTTTAAATAAGGTCATCTTTCCTGTGGTCATGTATGGATGTGAGAGTTGGACTGTGAAGAAGGCTGAGCGCCCAAGAATTGATGCTTTTGAACTGTGGTGTTGGAGAAGACTCCTGAGAGTCCCTTGGACTGCAAGGAGATCCAACCAGTCCATCATAAAGGAGATCAGCCCTGGGATTTCTTTGGAAGGAATGATGCTAAAGCTGAAACTCCAGTCCTTTGGCCACCTCATGCGAAGAGTTGACTCATTGGAAAAGACTCTGATGCTGGGAGGGATTGGGGGCAGGAGGAGAAGGGGACGATAGAGGATGAGATGGCTGGATGGCATCACGGACTCGATGGACGTGAGTCTGAGTGGACTCCGGGAGTTGGTGATGGACAGGGAGGCCTGGCGTGATGCGATTCATGGGGCCGCAAAGAGTCGGACACGACTGAGCAACTGAACTGAACTGAACTGATACCATTTTGGGGGCTTCCCTGGTAGCTCAGATGGTAACGAATCTACCTGCAATGCAGGGGACCCAGGTGAAGTCCCTGGGTCGGGAAGATCCCCTGGAGAAGGGAAAGGCTACCCACTCCAGGATTCCCGCCTGGAGAGTCCCATGGACAGAGGAGCCTGGCGGGCCCGTCCGTGGGGTGGCAAGGAGCGGGTCAGAGCTGAGTGACTGACACCTCCAGACCCTTTCCTCCCCCACCAGGCAGCTGCCGGGTGCACTAGAGAGGACAGCAAGCAGCCCCGGGGAAGCTTCACTCACAGGTTTTTCCAGGGGCAGAGACACTGACCCCTTCTCCGTCATCATAGATGGGCGTCACCGTGACCTTGTACTCCGTCTCAGAGAGCAGGTTCTTCAGAAGCAGAGTGTTCTGGCTTCCAGGCACCATAATCTGAAGAGAAAAGCAAAGGACCACGGTCTTGGTCAGACTTGCGTTCCGGCTGGTCTACTGAAGAGGAGGATTTAAGGCACTTTGAAAAAATCAGACGCAGGGAGATGTGCTTGAGGCTGATAAGAGGAAGGCATCCATGCGAAAGCCTTTCTCTCTGCAGCTCCCCCCAGAGCAGCCCTCAGCTTCTGATCACTAAAGCAGAAGGCTTAAATGTGAAGCTCCTGAGCGCTCAGGAACAGCCTTCTCTCAACATCTTTTCGGCATTTGTAAAGCAGCCAGAAGAAAAAACGATCATCTCTTTGGAAAGCAGGTGTTTATGGCTTAGGCGTGTTCATTCTATAACAGCCTGCACAGCATATTTGCTTCTACTTAAATATCCTCTTGAAAAGTTAGCCTTCCATTCCTCCCTGTTCAGATATCATCTAATCCCAATATTTCAGGGTGGATGCTAGCCAAGAACACCACAACCACACGTTAAATCCCAGATTTCCGAGTTGAAAGATATTTACCAGTGACACTAAAAAAGGTTGCAGTTTCTTTTACTTCTGAAAGGAGATGTCTCCCTCAATCTGAAACCACCATTCCTCTGACTCTAAAGTCTGCAAAAACTGAAATCCAGCGGTGGGGTGGACACCACCCACACATCAGTGCAACTTTCCATGTGGCCAGTCCTGCCGTCCCTAAAAGGATATATGGACCAGGAAAGCCACATGTTCTTAATACTAAGGCCACAAAACTTTCTCCCCAGGCTTCAGCAGTTAGATGCTGGCACATTTCTGGGCCATTTAAAAGACTTCAGCATGGCTGGAAAAAAATGCTAGGATGTAAGAACTGACCCAAACGAGTTTAAGGGAGTCACAAGACTGGGACAGCTGGAGATGGTTTTGGATTCAAGAGCCGGGTAAAATGCCAGCAGGCAAAGGGCGTGCTGTCTACTTCTGGATGAGGGAAGGAACATATAAATCATGGAATAAGCCCTAGAAAGCCTCGAGTTGAACTCAGAAGCAGCTGTTGCTAAGATATTGCTAAGCTCTAAAAGCAGCCGGGGTAGGGGGTTAATATAAAAAGAGGAAGTCGGCATTAGGTGATTTATACTAAAGCAATATGATTTTGCTCCTCATACGGAATGACACTGACTATCCAGGATGGTACCGATGCAGTCCTGGGAGGGAGATCTTGCACAAGGAGCTCCCCTTTATTCTAGAAGGAGTTGGACAACCCTGCATTAAGAAGACGTTACAAGAGAACCGCGGTCGTCCTGTCTGGTCTTACCATCCATGAAGCTTCCCTTAGGGCGTTTCTTTTCGATGTAGCCCTATGGAGCCCGGAGCCTGGGCTTTGTTCCCAAGCTGTGTGCCTATCTGAGCACCCATGCTGATGGTCCTCATATACGGTCACCTCTCAGACTGAGAAGCGCATGGACTTGGGACCAGTCAGACTCAGCGTGTGGGGCACTGGAAGCGGCGGGGCCGTCCTGCAGGGCTCGTCTAACCTGCCAGGCAGCAGTTTCTGTTGCTGCTCTAAGTATCCGAATGCAGTAACTCGCTTACTCCTCACCACAGCATTCTGAGCAAAGAAGTATCATTACTCTCATTTTATAGATGGAGACTGAGACGCATATAGCTATTGGGTAAAAAAAAGCCATGGGCTTCCCGGGTGGCTCAGTGGTAAAGAATCTGCCTGCAATGCAGGAGAGGCAAGTTCCATCCCTGGGTCAGGAAGACCCCTGGAGCAGGGAATGGCAACCCACTCCAGCCTTCTTGCCTGGAGTATCCCATGGCAGAGGAGCCTGGTGGGCTACGGTCCATAGCGCGGCAAAGAGTTGGACACAACTGAGCAACTGAACACCCACACACGAAAAGGCCATGTTGCAATCCTGAATATCTGGTCTGAGCCCTTTTTAACCCCTGCCCTCTGTTCCAGCTGACTGTACTACGAAAACCTCTTCATCTCATCATACTCACTCCCAAGAATAAAACATAAGCCTTCTCTTGGGTATGCAAAGCTCCTTCTACTGGACCTCTGCTTGTTTGCACAAAGCAAGGTAAAGATGAGCACCCACTCAGAAGATCTCAACAGACATCTCTCCAAAAATGACACATGGATGGCCAAGAAGCCCAGAGAAGATGCTCGACATCCCCAATTACTAGAGAAATGCGAAGCAAAGCACAGTTAGGTATCACCTCACACCGCCGGTCAGAATGGACACCATCGTCAATCTGCAAACAGTAAATGCTGGAGAGGGTGCAGAGCAAGGGGAACGCTTCTGCACTGTTGATGGGACGTAAGTTTGTGCAGCAGCTATGGAGAACAGTCTGGAGTTTCCTTAACAAACCAAACTACCGTGTGATCCAGCAATCCTACCCCTGAGCACATACCCGGAGAAAACCACAATTTGAAAAGATGCATGCACTCCAGTGCTCACCGCAGCACCATTTACAACAGCCAGGACGTGGAAGCAGCTTGAATGTCCACTGACAGAGGAATGGATAACGAAGACGCGGTACGTGTATGCGAAGTTATAGGACTCAGCCATAAAATAACACCATTTGCAACAATACGCATGGACCTAGAGATTCTCTATCATACTGAGTGAAGTGAGAGAAAGACAAATATCATGTGGTATCACTCATATGTGGAATCTAATTTTAAAAAATGATATATATTACCTTATTTACAAACCAAAAAGGCTCACAGATTTTGAAAACAAACATAGTTACCAAAAGGGAAACGTGGAGGGGAGGACAAATTAGGAACTTGAGCTTCACACACACACACTGCTATAACCCTATATAAAATAGACAACCCACAAGTGCCGGGTGTACAGCACAGGGAGCTTCACTTAGCAGTCTCTAATAACTATATGGGAAAAGAATCTGAAAAGGAGTGAACATAGGTACATGTATAACCAAATCCCTTTGCTGTATGCTAAAACTAACTGTAAATCAACTATACTCCAGTAAAACTGTTTTAAAGAGATGGGCACCCATTAAAAAAGATGCTACAGGTCACGGCAGATGATGGTCTTGTTTATGAAACAATTCTATAAGTGATACTCATGGTTAAATGAGACGCAAATCTAACCAATAAACATCATGTTTTTAATTTTTCAAATACGCTACTCCATGTCTAGCTCCATTATTGCTCAAAGCTCTTCAGAACTGGATCTCATCTAGCAAGCGGTTCCCACAGTAGACAGAGGATTCCCTGTGTCTCATTTTGCCACTGTCTTAGAAAGTTCTGTTTCTATAAAGTGATTCTCACGCTTTCTATGGTGAAGGATTAGGTGGAGTTGGTGCTGTTGTTTTAATCCCAATCCCTGAAGATCAGTATTCTTATAAAATATAATAAAACAAAATTGCTAAAACATATAATCATATTCTTGAATATTCCAGCAATGTCAAATTGCTATAAATGTTTCTAAAAGCTTAATGTTAATATCAAGCTTATCTTGTAGGAGACTGATCTACATTCTGACTATCCCTGCTCTAGAATATTTCCTGCAACTTAAAATTCAGTACACAGTTTTAGATTTTTCGTGTGGGATCCAGAAAAGTCTGGAATCCTGGTCAGCCTTTCACAAATAAAGACACGTGAGAGCTCCCTCCCCTGCCACAACACTCAGGGCAAGGTCATTGCCACGGCTCCACTTCTGAGCGGAGCTGAAAGCCAGTCTTTATGAAATATTTGACAGGGAGTTTTACTTCCTAAGGGTTTAAAAGCTTTTTATTGGGAACATTTGGTAGATTTGATTATGCTTAGAAAATATAGAAATATTTCACTTAACCTCAATTGGAAAAGTAAATTTAATTCCCCTTGTTTTATATATATTAAAGCCTGGATTTGGTTTACCATATATCTATCTATACTATTCTCCAACTTCGGTACTTTGTCACTTCCTTGGATAAATTTAATAAGATTTTATAGCTAAAGAAAATTCGGAAAGATGGTAAAAGGCATTTCTCTTATCTGGACACATTTCCTTTCCCACATTTGTAACATGTTTAAGCCTTCTGTCTTTCCCTGTCAGCCTCATTACTTTAATCGTTCGTTTGGCTGGATTTACTCAGCTAACGTGAACAGTCTCACAGACGCAGGGAACAGTCTCACCGTCTAACGGGAACAGTCTCACAGTCTAACACGAACAGTCTCACAGTGTAACGGGAACACCCTCACAGACGCAGGGAACAGTCTCACAGTCTAACACGAACAGTCTCA
>NW_024070203.1:92996530-92999828 GCF_014754425.2 Oryx dammah | reverse complement strand
ACAGTCTAACGGGAACAGTCTCACAGACGCAGGGAACAGTCTCACAGATGCAGGGAACATTCTCACAGATGCAGGGAACAGTTTCACTGTCTAACGGGAACACTCTCACAGTCTAACGGGAACACTCTCACAGTCTAACGGGAACACTCTCACAGTCTAACAGGAACAGTCTCACAGATGCAGGGAACAGTCTCACAGTCCAATGGGAACAGTCTCTCAGTCCGACGGGAACAGTCTCTCAGTCCGATGGGAACAGTCTCACAGTCCAACGGGAACAGCCTCACAGCCTAAAGGGAACAGTCTCACAGTCCAACGGGAACAGTCTCACAGTCCAACGGGAACAGTCTCACAGATGCAGGGAACAGACCTCATGGTTGTCAGGGGCGGGGGTTGAGGGGGGCGTCGAGCTGAGGCTGGAGTTAGCCGACATAAGCTGTTATATACAGGATGGATAAACAAGGCCCCTCTGTACAGCACAGCGGTGATGAACCATAACAAATAAGAAAGCGTGTGTGTGTGACTGAATCACTCTGCGGCCGAGCAAAAACTAACACAACACTGTAAAGCAATTATACTTTAAAAATCAAAAAAGGAAATATTTAAGATATTCACTTGGTGTGTGGGGGCTGTTAATAACATAGTTCAAGTGCCAGACACGCCTTTGTTCTATAGTCTAAATGCACACACTTTCTGTCTCCAATAATATATCACATTTATATAGCAGTAATGATTCGTAAAACACAGATATAAATTCTCCACTACTCCCCAATAGAGTCCCAGAAAATATGTCTGTAAATTGAGTGCACAAATCCAATTTCATTGGAATTCACCAAAGGGTCTTGATAGTTAAAAAATTCTAAAATACTTTCTTTTGCATAGCAAACATACTTCTGCACAGTAAATAATTACCATGAAATTTTATCAACATTTTTCATTTTTATTACACGTTTGTTTAACTGGGGCACATATGTGTTGAAGACTTTTGATCTTTTTTTCCTTCATCTAGGTGTCCAAGTGTTTCAAAATAAACAGTGTGAAATGAAAGAAACTAGCGAAGGGAAAACTATCTAGAGACGATCCAAAGTAAATATTATTATTATTTTACCTTGTAGGGCTTACAACTGCATGCACAAGATTAAACTGTAACTCATTCCAAATTAGTGGGAATATTTAGCAAGAAGCTTAATGTGTTTCTTGGAAAGAGTAGAAACAAAAACCAAAAAACAAAGCTCTCACTCGGGGAGTTTTTATGGGTTTCATTTTAGGAACGAGATTAAAATATGAGGACAATAACAGGAAAAAATGAAGCATCCAAATTGTATCTTCAGTCGTCGTGGTTGCGCACAATTCTAACTTTTTGGTATGTTCCAATTATGGAGCATTTGAAATCTATAATCTGAGTGAGTTTATAACTCAACCTGTTTTATTCAAGTGTCCATTAACTTTCCAAAACTGCTCCCAGACCAATTCCGTGGACCTTCTGGTCATTCACAGTGGACGTGGTTATCGCCCACCGTGTTATCCCTGTGCATTATGGCGATTCATCCATCAGCCTGAAATTAAGTACTCTCCTGAAAGAACCCGGAGCTCAGACAATTGTTTATGTACCATGAAAATACAATAATTTGCCATCAAAGGCTTTATAAGTGAGGAAGAGAAAGGATAATAATGTTACTCATGGTTTTAAGATAGGCTCAAGGATATAGTTTACAACACAAAGAATGTAGCCAATATTTTGTACTAACTAAATGGAAAGTAACCTTTAAAAATTATTGATTTTTTTTAATTTTAAAAATGAAAACACTTCATTTCTTAATTTAAAAAGAGGGTACCCAGGTTTTCAACAGAGAAAAAAAAATAGAGATGAAACAAAGAAAACACACAAAAACCTAAATCCCTCAGGAAGACACTCATGATTAAGAATACATTAGAAATGACTATAAATCTGCTCAGGGTTAATGTCAGGGAAAAATACGACTAATTGTTAACGGAGGGCATTTTATTCGGAACACTACAACTACACAAAGAAGAGCTTTGAGTTATGTTTTGCTGAAACTTTTAATCAGATTCTCACCATCAAAAGTTATATCTGTGCATATATATACGTTTATAGATTAAAAGTTTATATATCAAAAGTATACACACACTCACAAATAGACACACACACGCACAGAGACAAGGGTATAATGGACTATTTATGACCCAGTTTTTGTGCTCTAGCAAGTTGTCAAGGCAACAGAAGCAAAGAGGTAAAGAAGGTTCAGATGCTTTATCTATCTAGAGCAGGTTACAAAGATGGAGCCAGTTTCAGAGACAGAAAAGTCATCAAGTTTGGGTCAAACAAAAACATTAGTTTCCAGAGAGATGAAGAAATGAGCGTAAAGCTTGCATCCCCAGCGCATTGGCCTGGTTAGTCAGGAGGCACAGAGTGGCTCGCAGCTGTGCTGATACACACCGTTCCCAGCACTTCTTCCGCTGGGTCTCCTGGAGCAGTCAGGTAGGTCACCCTGAACTGCTGCACACTGCTGTCTGAAATGTCCCATGCTACCCGCAGGCTAGAAGCGGTCTCATCATCCACCACCAGGTTCCGGATTCCGGTGCGGAAAACTGGAATAGACACAACCAGGCATTTAAAGAACTTTTTATCCATCGTATTCCAAAATGAGCTACAGAGGTGATCTGTGGACAGGGCAACAAGCATCATTTAATATATCTCTCCTATGCAGACCCAGGCGAAACAAGAACTGCTCAGCTTCCGTGGTTAACCCGGAGCTAGGACACCGATTAACAGCAAATAAAAATGGGTTTAAAAGATGCTTTCAAGGTGAGTCCATGGACCCCTCAAAACCCCCACGCTTTGTGTACACTGGTAAAGGGAACCGGGGAGCAGCTCTCAGCTCCGGAAGGAGAAGCGGAGCCCCGAGCGGGGCACAACAGTGAGAACTCACGTCAGTCTGTGCGGGAGAAGCAGGGCAAGGGGCCCACGTGGCCGAGCTCGCTGTGCAAGGCAGCATCGGACACACACAGCCCGTCGCCTGCTCACCTGTTTCTCTTTTTATTGCTAGATTTCTTAAACAATGTTGGCCGCAGCACGTGGGCCTTAGTTCCCCGACCAGGACTCAAACCCACAGCCTGCCCTGGGAGACAGTCTTCAATGCTGGAGCCCCAGGACCGCGCCCCGCACAACCTTCACTCGAAGCACACGTCTCCCGCCGCGGCAGCCTCGATCCACGCAGCCCGCGGGGACGCTACCTTCCTCTGGATCTCTCCGCATCCACCTGCGCTCAGCCCGCGGGGA